>NC_080107.1:35371592-35671592 GCF_950005125.1 Chionomys nivalis | reverse complement strand
GTAGAGACCAATGAATATTCAAGGAATATCACAGAAGGAAAAGACAGAAGAATACAAGTATCAACAGCAGGGGCTATCTTCCAGGCATGACACTCTTTCTACACTTCAGAACTTCCAGCACCTGTGATTATCTTAGCAAGATCTGCATAGTATTGGACTCTGCAAGGTGACGGAATGAGTTCATGGGGTCCCGTCTTAACATGAGGATTTAAAGGCCATCGTTTCTAGGAGGCCTCCGAAAGGGTCCACCCCTCCCTGAAAAACTATAGGAAACTAATGGCTGCTGGTGTAAAGACAGTTTCTTCAATGGCACCATCACAAGCACATTGCCTATGTTCTTATAAATAATCCTGATTTGTGTTCCTATAAGTAACACAAACTAAACCCACTGGTTCATAAATGAACAAGGAGGTAAAAACAGTCAGGAAATAAAAGTAGAAAGAAGATCAGTTAAGAAGAAGTTCATCAGTGGGAGGGGAAGGAGAAAGCAAGGGTAATGGCAGGTGAGTATACTCAAAGTATAATTATAGCTAAAGAAATGGCCCAGTGGTTAAGAGCTGGCTGCTCTTCCACAAACCCACGTTCTATTTCCCACATGTGATGTGGGATTTTCCTCTATATGCTATGATTACCTTTAATGAATAAAGAAACTGCTTTGGGCCTATAGCAGAGCTATAGGGGAACAGAGCTGGGCAGGGAAAACTAAACAGAATACTGGGAGAAAGAAGGGTGGAGTCAAGAGAGAAGTCATTTAGCATGCCAGAGCCAAATGGAACTTTGGCCAGTTAAGCCTCAGCCATGTGGCGATACACAGATTAATAGAAATGGATTAAATTAATATGTAAGAGTTAGCCAATAAGAAGCTAGAGCTGATGGACTAAGCAGTGATTTAATTAATACAGTTTCTGTGTGATTATTTTGGGGCTAAGTGGCCTGGAACCAACAATGGGGACCTGCCCCCACAACACACACCTATGTGGCGGCTCACTATCATGTATACCTTGGTTGTAATGGATCTAACACCCTCTTCTGAACTTCAAGAGATGGAGGAGCAAATATCGTGCACATTCATACATACATATCATGTATTTTAAATATGTATATGTGTATACATTTCTTATATTTTGCATCTAGGAAAATGTAATAAAATCCGTTATTGTGTATAGTTATATACAATAAGACCAGAGTTAGGTGTAGAAAGATTTGTCTGGCATTTTCTTGATATTGGGCTTAATTTACAGCACTGAAGTTAACTAACATTATAGGTTATCAGAATTAAAAAATGATACAAACTGACTCATCAAGGTTCCTTACTAGCTGTGTTATCACTTACTTATGACATATGGAAAATCAAATCAAATCAATGCTAAAACCATGTGGAACTCAAGGTGACTTACAAAAAAGCTCTATGTTGAAATTTGACTGCCTAACAATCTATCTCTTTTTTATAATATTGGTTTCTTTCCTAATAAAGAATAAAAATATATTTCTCTTGAGTTTGTGCATCCCTGTCTCGATGTCTAAACATGACCCAAGTGTCTCTTAGACTAAAATTGCCAAAGGGCACTTAATTAAGCACTTCCACACATAAAGAATTTTTAAAAATCATTATTTGATTATTTCACATGTGAATTTTCTTATTACAGAAGCATAGTAGAGATAAAGCCAAGACGGCGATATAAAGGATAATGCTGTACATTATAGAATGCTCATTACTTAATCACAGCTCTATTCCTTGTTTCCTTGTTGCTTCTCAACACCTGGCTGTAATTAGTGGTAACAATGTACTTTACTATGTGCTGCATTCACTGTTTATAATATAATAAACTGTCCTAGCTTCAGACAAAATGGATACCATATCTTTGAAACATCAGTCAGTTGGCCTGAGATCACAGAGAAAGCTGGAGGCAGAGACTCTTTGTTCTGGTTTGAAATAATGCTTAGGTCACTGAGAGAGTGTTTGGCGGGGGGGAGTCTAAATAGCATACTCAGAATTACACAGATACCATGCCACACTGCTCCCAAGAAGCTGAGATTCAGGAGGATGTTTTGGTTCCTGAAAGCAGCAAGGCGAACACCTTGGGATGTTCTGCATTTGTTACAGGCTCCTTCTGCAGGTTTCAGTTTCTTCCTCTGAAAAGGAAGTTTAAAGGGCTTCTACTGGCTGATACACCCAGTATACCTTATTTGCCCCATGTGAGAATACAGGGGTCAGCTCTTATTCCTTCCTTATGTCATGAATAGAAACTAACACAGTAAGAGTTTATATAAACTTTATATTTTTAATCTTTAGTGAAATTAAAATTTTATGAAATATATTTTGAAAACTGTTACCCCTCTCCCATGTCCTCACACACCCTTCCCACCTCCATAACTTCCTGTCTTCCTTCTCTCTCTCTTTGAAATAGAAGAGGCAAATTAAAAACAACAACAACAACAACAACAACTTAAAAGCAAAACAAGAAAAAACACAACATATAGTGTACAAGCAATAGACAAGAAAAATTTAAATAATCCAAACAAAGCAATCTGACACAAAAGACTTCCAAAATACCACTGAGTTCACTTTGTGTTGGTCATGGGGGCCCGCTGTAAGTGTTGTTAATACACTCATTGAGAATCCACTGGACAAAATGGTTTTATCCTTTGCAAGCAGACATCGATTGGAGAAAGCTTCTAATTAGGGATGGAAATAAATGTCCATTTTTATTAGATAATAAAATGTTGCTTTTGTAATTGTTTAGCTGTTTTTCAGGAAGTTTAGATGCATTTGAGTGTACACATGTGTCATTTGAGCAGAGGAATGGAAGTCAAAACATAAAACAGAAGGTCCATGTGGAGAATTGAACTTGCAACTTGTTTCATACAGAACAAGAAAATATTGTGCATATTAGGCACACATTGCAGGCAGCCATGTTGGATAGTTCTTCATATCAATTTCTAGTTTTGTATTGGATATCTCCTGAGTACATTTTTGGAAATAGTTTTCTCTGGTAACACCTGTGACTTTTACCAGATAGCGTGACCAATTTCCCAGGCAACTTGGAGATTGTTGTCCCAACATTCTTTACTACGTTGTTTGAGACTAGTCTTCTTTTAAGACAACAATGCAAACAATATTAGCATACCTTGGATTTCTATGCAACTAGCTTTTAGAACCCAAGATATATGACTTAAGATATAAGTCATAAGTTATGTACTTGTCCATGCCCCTGAACAAGAATTGTAAGTGTGGGCAGAGCCCGCTGAAGAGCCGCCATGAGCAAGGCCCACCCTCCCGAACTGAAGAAATTTATGGACAAGAAGTTATCATTGAAGTTAAATGGTGGCAGACATGTACAAGGAGGACTTCGGGGCTTTGATCCCTTTATGAATCTTGTCATTGATGAGTGTGTGAAGATGGCAACTAGCGGGCAACAGAATAACATCGGCATGGTGGTCATACGAGGAAACAGCATCATCATGTTAGAAGCCTTGGAAAGAGTCTAAACAATGACTGTTCAGCAGAGGAGTCCACATACTTCCCCGAAGGACTGTTTGACTTGGGTGTAGAATTGGGTCATGTACATTTTCATTAAAAAACAAAAACAAAACTTTTTTGCTAAATAAACTTTTGTGATACTCGGAGTAAAAAAAAAAAAAAAAAAGAATTGTAAGTGTGTGAGTGAAAGAGAGAGAGAAGAGAAAGAGAAGTAACCGGGCCAAAAAGGAACACTAGGTTGAAAGCAGCCTTAAAACGATTTATCCACCATAAATGGTAGAAGAAAGCAATATGTGAGTCTAGGTTTCCGGTTTCTATTTGCAGTTCTGACTGCCATTCTGGGTCAGCAATATAATGCTTTTCCTGAAAATACTCTGTTAGAGATTTCTTCAGAAACTTTAATCCCTCATTCTTTACCCATGTCGTGTTTTCTGTACTGCTCAATAAATACAAAGGAAAGCCCTTTGTTAGACACAGACTGACTTCAGACACATATGACAGACAGGCAAGCGTCAGAGCATAGACTAAGACAACAGGAAGCAGAACAGATTTCAGACAATGAGAAAAATCAGAGACTTCAAAATAGGGCTCACACTTTCTCTAAACTATTCCAAGAGGATGAATCGCTTTATTGCTTTGTTGCTTGCTGCAGCAGTGAAATGCGGTGTCTCATCACCTCTCTCCCCCCCCCCGCTCTTTTTCTCTCTCTCCCTCCCTCTCTCTTTCACACACACACACACAAACATAAGGAAAGTAAAAAAAATAAGGTACTTGATTAATTTTATGACACGAGATGGAACTATTAGTTGATGAGCTTTTGAGAAAGTAACATATATAATTTAGTTTTTCAAACAATTTTTAGACTATTCTAGAATGTCTATATATGTGTACACACACATATATGTATATAATATATATACATACATATATATTTATTAAATCTTTGCACTTTCTTGCTTTCTTGGATCTGGATGATCTGCTAAGTTTAACATATCATTTCAGAATAACTTCTGTCCATAAATAAGGACACCAACTAGTGTAAGGGATTATAAACTATAAAGGGTTTATAATCCTTAAGGATTAAAGTTTGCAGATCTGTTTACCCTCCCTGAGTGCTCAGTTCTTGAGCTTTTGGAGTTACTGTATGAGCTTGTATAGATTTCCTGTCAACTGTCATATTTCACTGCTACCTCACACCCGCCCTCACGTCTCCCCTCCTTTGTACAGTCTACTAAGCAGTGGGTTTGGAGACGACCCACTTATGCTTGTTAAAAGTGTCAGCAAAATGAGATTTCATAAGGTTCGAAGGAAACTACCTTAAGAGAAAAACATATATATCCCTTCATTTTATGGGCTTGTGAAGCAGTTTTGAATGTATGCCGGGCTGCATGGTTTAAAACTTAGTTTTGTTTTGGTCAAGAAAGGTGACATTGTCCTGGAAGACATAGCAGGAATGACTGTTCTCTTTAGTGAGTGGACAGATGGTCAGACTTACTTCAGGTTAGACAGACTCATTCTGTCATGTCTAGAAAAAGTGAGATACACATCTGGGGAAAATATAGTTAAACCAATTCAGGAAGTAAAAAAACAGTTGACTTCAATACACAGTATTGTGCTAAGTTTTGAAACTTAAACTGCATTTCCATTTTTTGCTGGTATTATCACTTCATGGAAGTGTATGTTAGGGAGTTGAATGGCTTTAACTGGTATTTATTCACTGTAATTCAGGCTGTGAGCCAATATAGGCAGACATGTCCATTTTCAGTTGATTCTATCTAGGTAGGAAAGGGCCCCAACACTTGACATCATAAAATAAATTTTCCTTGGAGGTGACCCCATTATAGACTATTTGCCACTTACATAATGATTTTTTTTCCTATTTTGCTTAAGTGTTTTGATACATGAGACATATAAACTAAACTGCGTTTACTTTATAGAAACTGAATTTAAAATTCTTGCTAAGATCACCTCCTTTTAATAACTTCCTCTATTCCCTCGTGACACAAAGGCTGAATCTTAAAAACTTTATACAGAGAAGTACTTTATACAAAACTTCAGTGCCCTGAGGGTTGCTGGCATTGAAAAGAGGAAAGGCAAGTTTGATTTTAAGTTTATTCTTCAAGAATTTATGAGCTAAATGGGCTGTTATTTTGAATTAAGCCTCAAATGCTTTTTCCAGACCGGAAAGGGTATCGCTGCTAAGATTATCTGTACAAGGTGGAGTGGGCTCTAGTTATTTCGACTCATCATTGATTTCTCTCCCTAAAGGGCAGAGTGTTTTTTTATGACGATCCCCCTCTCCTTCCAGTTGAGCCTTTCTCCTTCTCTTCCTCAAATCCCTAATGGTTTTTATCACAACAGATATTTTCTTTTTTCCTTTCTGCTGCATCCAGTCATGTCCGGCTCTGACGTAAAATCATTGCCACTTGACAGTAGCTGCTGGAGCCGCTTGGCTCCAACCCATCAGCCAAGGACATCCACTAAGTGATACAGAGTCCTTTTCATTGAGATGATATTCCCACTCTTCTTTATAGCATGTTTCTTACCTAAACATACCCTTTGAAAAAGTCTGACAGTTTTCTGTGTTCTATGTCTCCTTGGCTATTTATGATGCCTGGTCCTCAGTAAATAGCCTACTCAGCTTTTCTTCCTGTACCCCAGTAATCTTGTTTACGCTTTTACCATGTGGAATTGACATTCTAAAGTGGAAAGGGTTAGAGAATCAACCTGAAGCAAACCCAAGTGTGTCTTCAACAGCACCTTATAACTTTGTCCATCATTGCTCTCAGTCCTTATGCTTCCTAAACACTAAAAAAGGCCCATGCATCCCTTTGCTCGCTAGTGTACTACAGTTCCTGAAGACACTAGGTTCTGTATGCCCCAGTGGATGAGTTTATGCCCATATGCATACGGACACTGGACTAAGCTGCTTAAAAGCAGCTATGTAGAGTTAGAGAACGAAGTCATGGCATTGGGAGGCAGGTGATGAAGGAAGCCTGTGGAGAGTTGGAGGCGAGTCTTCAACAGAAACTATCAGGATATGTATGCAAATGTCGAGAACAAAACGAAATTACAAGAAATATACTACTTTCTATCAAAGATTAGTTTTTAGCTCTCATTCTTTTAAGTTTCTGATATTGATTAATTGTGGACAAGGACATGTAAGAAGTCAATTAATGATAAAATATTAAAGGGCTTATCATGATTTGTGTTACTGATCTCAGGGAATGTAGTGTAGCAAGCATGATAGAGTATTTGTTCATGAAAAAGATATTAAAACCACAAGAGACAACACGACATCAGGGTGGTGGTGGTGTATGTGTGTGTGTGTGTACGTTTGTGCATTGCCCTCTGAGTATAGGTAGTTGATACAAGGCACTGTTTGAAGACAGAAGTACATTTATTTCTCAATCTATACCACATACATATCTGTAGACTCTACTTTTAAATATATACCAGGATTTTTCTCAGATAATAAAACTCAAATAAAAATCATTAAGATACCAAGTATTTGTGATTTTTTTCTAAAGCATTTTGGATGCAATATAGAATCATGTAGCTAAATCAGTCCCAATAATAAAGGGGGAAATTTAAGTAAATACATAATTTCAAATCTTTTAGTGAGCCAGCTTTTCAAAACTTCCACAGACTTATGAAATACTGTCAATTTCAAATTATATTTTAGAATTCCATTACTCAGTCACACATATGTCACAAATTCTGCCTGGAAACTTCTCTGGCATGCTGTCTTTCTCCTTGACCCCTTTCATCTTCCTTTCTAATGTCGAGTACTACAAACTGAGTCATTCAACGGTTTCTTATTTAAAAGAGTGTGTGGTTTACTTGCATCTGTCTTGAAACTTCTTTGGGGCAAAGATCTCGGCTTACTGCAACTGCTATGACAAAAAAAAATTACTCTACTAAACAAGAGCTTTTTTTATCCCAGTTCAGGGAGGTAGGAAGTCCAAGACCACGCAGCAGATTCGGCGTGAAATAGAATGTGTCCTGAGACTAGAGACCGTTCATACTCTAGAGGAACCAGGTGGTTCCCAGACTCTCTATTTAAGATACAATCATGGCCACTACTTCCCAGTTCTAACAGTTCCACAGGTGAAATCTAACACCTTGGTGATTAGTTTCCACGGATGCAATTGTAAGGAAATAAACAATCAAACTATATCAAGAAATTCATATGCATGTGTGCATATACACACATGTAGATGCATAGATATTATATACATATGTAAAAATCTGTGTACAACTCTTCCTCTCTGTATATATATATGTATATATATGTATAATATATAAAGATGTATTATTATATATATTATATATAATACCTACAAATTTCTAAAGGATGAAGTGTGAAGAGAAGAGTCATTTAAAATGAGGTAAGAAATTCACTATAATTTTTCACCTTGTGAAGTTCAATAATTTATCTTATCAGAGTCTATTTTTGAAAGTCTAGGTTTTACTCACATATGTAGACATTATATATAAGTCTATACTCATGAAGTTAGAAATATAAATAGAATCCTTTTCTGGCTTAAATCATATCACAATATTTAAGGACAACCTTCTCAAGCACTTTTGCCTGCTGTAGAAAGTATTGTTCTAAAAGTGTTCAGCGAGAAAACTCGTCTGATCCTCCTGCAAGAATCTCTCTTATGCCTGAGACTGGAGTGGGAAGAGAATGTAGAAATGTAATACACTCAGGACACGTTTATGGAATAACTGCCATTAAAATGTATGAAGCAAGAAATGTTGGTTGTTGTTCAGACCGAGCTCCAGAGAACAGACAGCATGACATACTAGACAGCCATGTTTCTACAGCTAGCAATTACCAGTGATTTCAGAAGGGAAGAAAAATCACCCATGCAAGGGAATCCATGAAGCCTTTAGCAGGCACAACAAAGAGGAAAAGCACAGAGAAACCAGGCTGTTGACAGATAAATAGTACTTGCATATCTCCACCAGGGAACACTTTCATCTCGTTCTTCAGACATTTATATGTGACCATTTTAATATAAAATACATGTATATATTTATATACGCCCATGCATATATGAATGTATTTTCTTGGTGAAAAGTGTGTTTATTTCTCCAGTTGGCTCTCTCTGTCCCAAATGTGATATTTTAGCTACTTTTTCTTCAGAAATATTTTTAGTTTTCTTACATAGGAAAATCATCCAAAAAGAAAAGAAATTCAGTTGGGACAGGAGATGGTGGATGAGTTGAAAGCAATTAAAGGAAGCAGATTCGATGGAAAGTAACATAGGTAGTAAATCAACATAACAATAAAATATTTTTAAATGCATATACTTCAGTAAATATAAAACTGAAGTTTCCAGTTCATCTCAAGGACTCTTATTGAGTCCAGCAATAAATCAAAACTCAGGGTGTCTTTAAGAAAGTAATTCCACCTTTTGTTGGCTGTGTCAACTACATAGACACTTAAGATCACAAAACCTGAACTAGAAAGTTCCATTTATAAAATGCAGTTACATAGTGATATTTGGGAAAGAGTGTCTTCAATTTATTGAGACTTTGATTTCTTTGTTTCCATTGATCAGACAGAAAGCTAAACACATTCCTTGCTTTAGAGATTTCAATGAAAGCTCTTGTCTTGATTAAGTAGGAATTCAAAAGCGTGTCAGAAATATGCCTTGAACTAACTTCTTCAGTTTTTATCATGTTCCTGGTTTCCATCGCATTTGTCACATTAATGTGAACAAGATATGTGTCTTATTTTCAGGAATACTTTTAATTTTTAACATCTTGTTTTCAAAATTCCTAACTTTTCATGACTTCAAGATTGTGAGAAAATGAAGACCACATTATTGTATAATGATACTGCCTTCATAACAGTTTACAGTGTTTTGTGGCCTTTAATAAAGAATATTTTAAAACTATGTTTATAGAAGATTTGTAGTACAAACAAATTATTTTTAAAGAGTATCTAAATCTAACATATAAGGATGTATTAATAAGCTGTGAAACTGATTGGGTTTCAGATTATAATATAGATATTCCTTATTGAAAACGAAGTTTGGATGTAAAATGTTGGAGCAGTGAAATGGGTTTTGCCTTACTCAATTAGTGACTAGGTGATGATCTAAATCATAGTTACTTCCAATAATCATTAGCAAAGCTTGGTACTTTTGTTATGCTAGAGCATGACATATGACCAAATACAAGCTATTGGATTCATTTTACGTGGTTTTCTGTAATAAAATGAGAAGAAACCAAATCATCCAGACATATGCGACATGTGTAAACAATGAGATAACACCCTATCAAATTGAAAATTTAAGTGTTAGTACCATTTGGCAAAATATTGGATTCAAAGCAGAAAATCATGACACACTTTTGTAATACGAAATGTTTTTTGTTACCCACACATTAGTGTTCAAAGTTTGATGTTTTAACAAACAGCGAAGAGCAGAAAGTTCTGTAGCTAGCATGACCCACTCATAACTTTTTCTACAAAAATCACATGTTCCCCTATTATCAGCCACACTAGAAAAGATTCAGAGTCAAAAAATATGTCATTTACATATTTAGACATGTAAGAAACCTCAGCATATGTGAGAAGAGAAGCCAGTGTGGCGTAGCACACATGATAATTACTTGAGGAGTTAATTAGTCACCAAAAGTTAATTAAAGTTTATTTGCATTCATTTGGAAGATATTATTAGAGTTATAAATGATGAAATATAATTCAAATGTTCTTAAAGTCAAACAGGAAAGATTATTTATGTGTTGAAATAATAATGAAAAGACAATATACACAACCACTGTCATTATAATACTTAGAGTTCCATATTCATTATTTTATGTAATATTTGTATTTTAATATTTATGAGAAATTATGAATGCTAATTTTGCATTTCTACTTGTTTGTTTTATAATCAGAAAAAAAGATTAATGGGCTTCATTTTGGCATTCTTATGCATATTGGCTTTATATTCTTCTCTATCCCTCTTTTATCATTGCCCAACAAATGTCTTCTCCTAAGCACAGCAGACAGTCACATATATTCTGTCACCTTACCTCTTTTTCTTAATCTCATTATATCTCTCTTGTGTCCCTCTGTATATATAAAAAATGTGACATTTGTCTGAGCCTATGTTACCCAACTTAATGCATTCATTTTTAGTTCCATTCATTTCTTTCCAAAATTTACTAATTTCATTTTCTTTGTTGCTAAATAAAGTTCCATTGTGTATATGTAGCCACATTATCCTTCCTGTAAAACAACTATTTATCATTATATGTATGAATTTTTGTCGTAAGTATGTCTGTGTACCATTCATATGCCTAAAGGATCCAGAGACCAGACAAGGACATCAGATCCCCTAAAATTGATATTACGGGTGGTTGTAAGCCATCATGTGGATGCTGGGAATTTAACCCAGAACCTCTGGAAGGACAAGTTAGCGTTTTAAACTGCTAAACCATCTCTCCCATCCAGGTACTACATTTTCAACACCTACTCGTCAGTCAATAGACATCTAGGCTGGTTCAGTCTCCTTGCTATTTTTAATAGAGCAGCAATAGGCATGGATTTATAAATATCTCTGTGGTATGATATATATTTCTTTGTGAATATATTTCATGTTTGATACAGTAAGGTCATACATTCCTTCTATTTTTTAATTTATTAAGCAGCTTCTACAATGATATATATAGCATGGACAGATGCTTCACTTCCACCAGCAGTAAGTAAGAATGAGTGTCCCTCCTTCATTCACCATGTTGAAATTCCTCAATAACAAATGTCCATTTTTGGAATGTGTCTTTCATCTGGTTTTGAAAACCAGATGTAGTTTTAGGATACATTGTCACAAAAATGTCACTAGCAGATACAAGGCAAATTCTAATATATCTTATAAACATACGGAAATAATTCCATATTTAACTGATATGTTTTCATAAGTTTAATGGATCACAATAGTATGGTAAAAATTCAATTTAAATATAGATAGTTAAAAAAAAGATGAAGTGAAACTTCATATCATGCGAGGGTGCAGAAAAGCACCCCAATGCAATGTCTCTCAGGCGCAGTTGTACCCTGAGACCTAGATGCTGAGACTGGTGCCATGGAGAAGCAGTTGTTCACATCAAAATCAGATGACCAGACATCGAGTGTGATAGCCCCACTAGAAAGAAGTCTGTTTACATGTTCCTCTCAAGTTAAAAGGGGAACTGACTCTACCAAAAACAGACTTGGTTTCATTTTGCTCAGTTTCCCACCTGTTCTTTCCTACTCTGCTTCCCAGTCCTCTAGCTTTGGAAAGTCCTTATTTCTGAAGCTAGGCTCCACAGAAGGGCCCCTCTTGTCACTTTGCCGTCACAGCGCTGGGACTCCGATCACTTGTGCGTGGCTGCTGTGTTCCTGACAGACTTAGTCTGCAATGTTGACAAATAGCACTGGAGGTGCTACTTATGGAGGGAGCAAAACAAACAAACAAAAGCGAAAAACCAAAAAGCTAGTTCTGCATTTGGCTTTTGTTATTTCCCCTTTATCATTTTGATTATGGATTTCATTTCAGACCTGTGGTTGCTTGGCTTCAGAAAGGGATTTCCCAATTGGGTAATTTTGATGAAGCAGATTTTAGGGGTTTCAGGTCCAAAAGTTCCCTTGTGAGAAATAAAATCTAGCCACTGGTCACAGCAGGAAGATTTGATCTTAAGCATTAAATGTTATTTACATTGAATTCTAGTTTAAACCATTAGGTGTAGGGAAAGTCTGGCTAGAGCTCATAACTACTGTGGTCCCAATGCTTATTCAGACTGATGTTTTTAGCACTCAGTTTGAGCATATTGAATGTTCAGAGCCATTTGAAGCAGAGATAAATACTCTAAGATAGAAGATACACAAAGGTCATTGTCATTTGCTGTGGCTTCCAGTTAGGTCTGGGCCATATTTAAAGAAATTCTCAAGTTATCAAAAATACTGAAGCAGTGACTTCATTAATATTATTATTATTATCATCATCATCATCATCATCATTTATTTTGGTTTCTCAAAGAACACCAAAGGGATTTTTTTTACAACAGAAAGCAGATACCCTGGCATCTTTACTACCTTATCTCCCTCACACTCACAGTCTCCAGAATTCTCCCAAATTCTCCTCATTGCTAACTTTCTAGCATGGGAGCATTTGAAGACACTCTTTCTACAGTATGTAATATCTGCTTTCTGTTTATAGTACAGCTTTCTTCATTTGCCTAGACAGTATAGGTGGCATTGTGACTCACCAAAATACGTACACAAGACACAGTCCTTACATGCAAAGAATAGAACATTTTCAGTAATGACAATCTGTCACTAAAAGGTGTCATTCAACTTTAAAAAACACTGACATGGCTAGTAGTAGTCTATGTAGTCATTAAAATAAGTTAAAGATGATAATGCTGTGTGCTCGAGAAATGATCGTGATCAGGACTTAATAAGCTCTCACTGTTCTCTTCTATTGATGACCCAAATTTGTTTCCCAGCACCAATGTTAGATGGCTCAAAATTTTCTGTCTCTGTAATTCTATCTCTGAAGTATTCAATGTCTTCTGCATGCCTTTACAGGCATCTGCATGTATGTGCACGGACACACGCATGCACACATGCACACACACACAAAATTAAGTAAAATAAAATCGTTTTTTACATTTATATACTTTTTTCTTCCTTTTTTATATGATTTTTATTGAGCTCTACATTTTTCTCTGCTCCCCTCCCTGCTTCTCCTTTCCCCTCTTCAACTCTCCCCCAAGGTCCCCATGCTCCCAATTTACTCAGGAGATCTTGTCTTTTTCTACTTCCCATGTAGATTAGATCTATGTAAGTCTCTCTTAGTGTCCTCAGTGTAGTCTAAGTTATCTGGGATTGTGGTTTGTAGGCTGGTTTTATTTGCTTTGTGTTTAAAAACCACCTAGGAGTGAGTATATGTGATAACTGTCTTTTTGTGTCTGGGTTACCTCACTCAAAATAATGTTTTCTGGCTCCATCCATTTTCCTGCAAAATTCAAGATGTCATACTGCTGTGTAGTACTCCATTGTGTAAAAATGAAGTAAACTAAAGCCTTTAAAATAATGATGGAGCTTGACGAAACTTGCATCTTCCTCTGGAGGTCTCTCAAATGGGAATAGGTACTTCATCATCTAGGACACAAGGGGCCTACAAAGCCTGACCCATACTCAGAGTGTATAGGCAGTCATTGATTGGTAGCAGCAGGGTGTTCCTGAGACTCCATCTTTCCCAGAGAATGTATAGGCAGTTAGTGGTTGCTGGGAGAGAGCCACTTTCTTAGATGGTAATAGCTGATTACAGGCTGTCGGTGTTTGTGCTCCTCCTGGTCTCCTACCTTTCAGGGCTGCTGCTCTAAGAACAGTTGTGTCACTCTGGTGTAAATCAATCTCTCCTTTCTGACACTCGTAAATGGAACAGTCACTCTCCTGTACAATGCTATTAAAACTGTTTGCTAGAGACACTAAAAAGACCCCTGGTTTAGCTGCTCAATACTCTTAATTAATGTGAACATATCCATTTAACAACAGAAATTGTGATCTCTTTTTTGTCACTGATGCTATGAGAGACTAAAACACCTGTTTCTGTCTAGGTGCTTCCCACATTTAATGCGTCTCTATAATAAATCTGTAATCTCCAAAGTACATCAATCTCTTTCCTATTTGTAGACTCAACAATGATTATCTTCAAAGTGGCAAAGAATCAGGTAGCCTTCAGGGATAAAATATATCTGATCCTCTGTCTTTCTCTCTGTCTCTGTCTCTGTCTCTCTCTGTCTCTCTCTCTTACAGACACACACACACACACACACACACACACACACTTTTCTTGGATGGGGAGCAATCATAGGTTCTCCCTCATAGAACAACAGTGACAGAAGAAAGTGGCAATTCCACTCAAGACTATCTTAGTGAGCCAGTGAGTTTAATTGGGAATACTTAGCCGAGCATAAGATAGAGGTAATTTACAGAAGCATTAACAACTTATAACATCTATACCACAAAAGAAATGGTCTCTGTGCCAGCAACTATTAACTGCCTATATATTCTCTAGTAGAGGTGCAGACTCAACCACACTTCCCTCCTAGCAATCATTAACTGCCTATAAACCTTTCAGTATGGGGTAGGGCCTTGAGAGACTATCTTCTTCCATGATGGTATGGAGCCCATTCTCATGCCAGTATTGACAGTTATAAGACCTCAAAGAGGGTGTTGAAATACTAAAGCAAAGTGCAAGGTAAATGCCATATTCTGAGCAAGTCTGCTTTGGTTAGAGGAGGGTAGACACCTTGAACCAGTCTAAGCACAGCTACCATGATATCTCTCCAGTTCAAGAATGTTTGTGTCCATGGAGGTTGAGTTTAAAACAAGTTTCTAGTTCTCAGGCCTCAGGTGATGCTCAGTCTCTGAGTCGTCTCCAGTGACTTATTCTGTAGTTGTCAATTAAAACATATTCAAAGGCAGGATGAAAGTTTCCCAATAGCCACCCTACGTCTCTCAAAGAGTGTTGCCACCATGGAAAATATGATGACAAGTTTCAGTATTTCCCTGGAGTGCTGTGAAGTACAGAGGCTTATTTGTGGGTCCCATAATTCTGGCTTAAGGATCTCACAATATGACTGTGGTTAAAGTCAAAGTCAAGACCAAAGGTGTATAGAAGTAATTTAGGACTTTTATGATCCTATCATGGCATTCTCATTGTAAAGGGTCAGATCCATTAATTTATCACACTATTTCTTAAATCTGCTTCTTCTTCTTCCTAGAGACACTACCACTCAAATGGTGCTTTCTCTACATTCCTGAGCTCTCTCTTACATAACCCATTTGATTCAGTTCCTCCCCAGTAACTCCCTAACCCACAGTCATGGCTTTCACCTTGTACTCATGGACTCGTGGGGAAAAGGGCATGAGCTAACCCTGTACACAGTTTCATACATAACTGCTTTCACAAAAAAAAAAAAAACCCTACCATCCAAACTTAACATAATCACATGCATAATCTCACACATGTAAGACAAATAAAAGGATACTTTAATAGCTCCCCTAACAGAACAATAACATTGTGAGTTAGCATATTAAAGTATCAGTTAATATTTATTTAAAAATTTCCATGGACCAAACACTTAAAAAAGGTTATCTCAATGACAAAATGACCTTCTGAAAGGCATTATTAGTTAAAGTATCCTTATGTTGATAGTGAATTTCCACAGACTTTTATATCATGTAAGAACAAAACAAAAAGTGGCAAGAATGCCTCTGTTTGAATTTTATTAAATTTGAAGCATAATTATATGACTCTAAAATCCCAGAGAACCAGTATTACCTAAGTAAACATAGTGGGTACATACAATCGAAGACGGTTATTTAAGTACATTGGAAAGCAGTGGACGGGTGAGTAGCCTTCTGGAGTCTGCTCTTGTGCCTTAGTACAGTTGTCATTGGGCTTTTATAATATGTACTATTGTCCACAGAGTCCTGAGCATGTGCACAGTTGTGAATAAAGGCTACAGTTGTTGCTAAATCAATTCTAGTTGTTTTACTGAAGTGTTCTTTGTCCTTAGAGGGTGAAGCTCCATAGAGACTTGCATAATTTCCTTACTTGTCTATAGCTTTCTTCACGAGGCACAATAAAAGTGACATTCCATTGCACAAATTTACCATTTAGAATTCTCTTGCTTATTTATTTTATATTGCTGTTATATTTAGCACCTCATATGACCACGTTTCAATGTTGCAAATGACCAGCAAGCTATCTATTCTACTTTAGAACCTTGTTATAACTGGTGATTTTAGGGAGACTATTAAGAGTGAACACCATAGTTTATTATAATTACCTTTGGTACTCTATCTAACTCATTCATCTAAAAAGATCAATCTTACTATAGATTTATCCCAAGTAAATATCTTCTTGCTAAATATCTAAAAGACAAACTAACCATAATATTTGTCTTGAATATATATCGCCACTTAAAAATACTTTTTCTTAGGATGACATTGTAGTGTGAAAAGAGTGTGCCTTCAGAGCTGTGCAGGTATCTGGGATATGACAGGAATTGTATATCCCTAATTTTTTACACAAAATGTTTTTAAAGTGTCCTTTTTTTGGATTATAAATCGAAAATACTACCAGAAGGGAACAAATGATAATGACAATGTAGCTTATCTGTGTGAAACGTAGGTAGATGACATCAAACAACAGAAAATTGTCTGCAAGGCTGTTGGCAATATCTCATTCTGGGAAAGCAAAGGCCAAGCAGTAGACGACACTGACTGACTCTATTCCTATGCCTGAGAGGTTTTCGTTAGCCTAATCTCTCTCTGTCAGAAACCTTTGTAAGCATGAAGCTGTATGACTTGCTGGTATGATGTTTCCATGGAACTCTCACACATTTTTATTTTGCTTTATTTTTAGTGCTGAGGATTAAATTCAGGTTTTCACTTGTGTCTGGCGAGCACTTTATCACCAAGATATGTAACATTAAGTACTGGAGTGTTGGGTCTTAACTTTTGAAAGAAATTTTATTATTATTATTAATGTGTCCCTTAGTTAGGATATATACTTCGCTGCTCCCGTATCCACCCTTCCTATATCCTAACCATCCCAATCCCTCAAGCTCCTCCCATCCTCCCCTTCTCATCCCATTTCCCCTTAGCCCCAAGCCACCTCACCCGCAAGTTCCCAGTTTTTGCCTGGCAATCTTGTCTACTTCCCCTATCCAGGCAGATGACTATACGATTTTCTTTGGGTTCACTTTCTTATTTAGCTTCTCTAGGATCACAAATTATATGCTCAATGTCCTTTATTTATGGCTAGAAACCAATTATGAGTGAGTACATCCCATGTTCCTCTTTTTGGGTCTGGGAAACCTCACTCAGGATAGTGTTTTCTATTTCCATCCATTTGCATGCAAAATTCGAGAAGTCATTGTTTTTTACCGCTGAGTAGTACTCTAATATGTAAATATTCCACACTTTCTTCATCCATTCCTCCATTGAAGGGCATCTAGGTTGTTTCCAGGTTCTGGCTATTACAAACAATGCTGATATGAACATAGTTGAGCATATACTTTTGTTGTATGATAAGGCATCTCTTGGGTATATTCCCAAGAGTGGTAGGAGTGGAGGTGCCACTGTTTTTCATTTACTGTGCATCAGGCTGTCAAGCTCATGTAAGTCACCTACATAGTAAGCCAGTTTGTTGACCTTGGAGGGTTTTTTTTTTTTTCTTTCTGAAAAAGCAACGTTTTTTTTACTGAAGAGAAAGATTTAAATAACAAAATTATATGCATCATTGTATAGTTCACAGGTCAGATAAATTCATTATCAGATTCTGGAAACCTCCATTGTTAGTGTTATGTCTTGTTATTTTAACACTAAGGACTTTCTAACTCTGCACCCTTATGAGGCAAGCACTGCATAGAGATGTAGTCTAGTATGAAAAACACAACCTAGTATGACTGATTTTGTTTAGTTAGACTTTCTCTTTATGTGTTTGCATTGGAATGTATGATTATATGTCACATGAGGGCAGTCACCATGGAATCCTGAAGAGGGTGATGGGGTCCTTTGTGGTAAGGAGGCCACTAGTTTGTTACCAGTTATCCAGTCCCGAAATAATCACACAGAAACTGTTTTATTTAAATCACTGCATGGCCCATTAGCTCTACCTTCTTATTGGATAACTATTACATTAATATTAATTTAACCCATTTCTATTAATCTGTATATGGCCACATGACAGTGGCTTACCAGCAAAGTTTTGGCATGTCTGACTCTGGCGGCTCCATAGCATCTTTCTGACTCTGCCTTCTTCCTCCCAGCATTCAGCTCCATCTTTTCCACCTACTTAAGTTCTGCCCTGCTTTAGATTCAAAGTAGTTTCTTTATTCATTAACCAATAAAAGCACACATAGACAAAAGGACCTCCCACACCAGTCATTGGAAATGGGAATATAGGGAACTCTTAGCTTTCCAATGGGGGTGTTTGTAACTGAACTCCTCTCACCTAGCAAAAGAGCAGGTCTCTTAACCATGGACCCATCTCTCCATCCCCATAAATAAAACTTTCAAAAGAAACATACAATTTATTGCTGTGGAGGACACTAGTTTGTCAGGTTTAGATACTCAAAGTGGAGGTAAAAAGCAACTGTGGCCAAGGACCAAATCTAGTATAGCATAAGGGTTCAAAACTTTGTATTGGTTTTCTTTCTGACACAGGGTCTCAGGTAGACTAGGCTAGCTTTCAACTCTTAATCCTTCTCAGAAATGCTGGGAGTATAGTCATGTACCACCACTCCAGGCCTGGATTTTATCCTGTTAAGGAATGTTATATTTTTAAAAAGGAACAAGAAATCAAGCACGATTGAAAGTATACAACATATAATAAAAAAAATTTGCTTTTCAGTACTTCAGAGGAAAATTAAATTAGCGATGTTCAGTATAGTCTTTTTTTAAAGGTCTTATTTTAATGGACTCATTCTCAGACTATATTGGATCACAGCAATAAGGAATTCTGGCCAGTTAACCATCAGTATTCTGACTTGATTCTGTTTACAGAGCCCTGTGAATGAAAGGAAGCTCTGGTCCCCATGAAGAACGATCTTGGTAAAATACCAGAGTTTTACTGGTTATGTTTTCTCACAACCTTCCCCAGAGAAACTTATTTCCTTTTACAAGAGTTATTGTACACTGGGGAAAATGAAACAATCAGACTTTCCAGGGCCTTTTGGATACTGGCTCTGAACTGATCTTGATTGCAGAGGGCCCCAAAAGTCATTGCACCCTCAAGGTAAATATGTCTTATTGAGTTCCAGTGACAGAGTATTGGCTGAAGTCGGATTAAGTCCATTGGTGGATCCCTATCACATACTGTGTTTTTCCTTCCAGTTCCAGGATGTATAACAAGGGCAGATACAAGTATAAATTGGTAGAATCCCCAAATTGTTTATTAATATGCAGTGTAATTATATAAGTGCTACTTGAGATTTCTTGTGTATCCATGGGTTGTGGGTATAGCTAGAAGCCTGGCACTTAAAGCTAAGTAAGAATGCCTGAAATTCAGGTCCTTGGGAGGAGAGTCACATAGAGAAGCGTAGCCAATGCATGATTTAGTAGGTTTCATCATCACAAATACACGTGTGAAGGCCTAAAATGTTTTCTGTAGCTTACTGCTTCCTAGGGAAAATGCAGTTTCTATACACTCTGGAAAACTTGGGGAAGGTCACCTTTGCCACAGACTTCGAAGTAGTGTATTTATTTTGAGCATCAAACAGAACATATATCCTGTCCTTTTTTGCCCATATTCAATGTTAAAGATAGTCTGTTACATTTATTTTTCTTGTCTTCTTTTCGTTTTGTAAAGGTGGTGTATAATTCAGATGCTTTCATTTTTTTATAATAATAAAGTCCAATTTATAGCAGTGAAATGTAAAAGTGAGAAAAGCTAGAAGTTCAAATAAATAACCTTCAGCCCTGGCCTTACTTCATCTGAAACTTGTATATGGATGTCTCTTTATATAAGTATGGTGCAATTTATTTCACACACACACACACACACACCTTGGAGGAGACTGTTTTCTTCTTTATTCTAAAATTGTTCAGCACATAAAGATGTTCCCCCATGGAAAATAATGTTGACCACATCATTTCTAATTCCCAACCCCTTCTAAATCATAAAACAACTCCCACAACAATGCTCTGTAAAGTTTCAGGGAAGCTGCTGTTTTCAGTACTCAACAATGAAACTTAAATAGGCTATAAGACTGGCGAGTAATTACATTTGAATAAATTTAACATACACCCATTATGTTTTAACATAGCTTTGATAATGGATCTGCAAAAGTATAAATACTCAAAACAACATAAGAATCTTTAAAAGTTGCATGCGAATTATTCAATGAACTGAGCATAAACTAGACCAGAGGTGGTATGTGATAAACGATGTCCCCTCAGCTCATACATTGATGCCCCACAATCAAGCACCTCCTAGTTTAACCACTGTTAAAGAAAGAGCCATTAAAGCACTAAGTACAGTTAGAGGTGATTGATGGAGGTGGGTCATCTTTCTATTTGTTGTTTCATTGGTTAAGTAATAAAGAAACTGCCTTGGCCCCTTTAATAGGACAGAAAATTAGGTAGGCGGAGTAAACAGAACAGAATGCTGGGAGAAAGAAGCCGAGTCAGTGAGTCGCCATGATTCTCCCACTCCAGACAGACGCAGGTTAAGATCTTTCCTGGTAAGCCAGCTCATGGCGCTACATAGAATATTAGAAATGGGTTAGATCAATATGTAAGAGCTAGCCAATA
Organism: Chionomys nivalis; assembly: GCF_950005125.1. Taxonomy (NCBI): domain Eukaryota; kingdom Metazoa; phylum Chordata; class Mammalia; order Rodentia; family Cricetidae; genus Chionomys; species Chionomys nivalis. Next base: position 35,650,779 of record NC_080107.1, on the reverse strand, counting down.
AGAGGCTGGAACTAATGGGCCAGGCAGTGATTAAAAGAATTTACAGAGAGTCTGGATTTTTTGTATTATTGTGTTTTCTTTAAAATTTTTTACTGTGAAGGAGCTAACTACAGAGAGACATTTCATTATATGGGCTGCTAAGCTAAACCAGAATGGATATAAGGGTATTATAATTTCAGAATATGGGTCTAAGGATATGATGCTTTGGAGAGGGTCTTCTTTTGTTTTCACAGAGGATGAGACTCTGTGGATTGTGTCTACCCCAATATGGTATGATAGACCACGCCCTCCTGAAAGGTTGCTGTGAACACCTTCAGAAAATTACTTCACTCAACTGCCGACTGAGATGACCCTGACACACAGGTTACACCATGAAAAATCTGAATACAGCGCCCCCATTCAGCAGGAAGCAGTTTGGAGAGAAAAACTGCGCCCATGTTCCCAAATATGGTTTATAAATGTTCTTTTACATTTAAAGGGGGATAGGATATAGATATAAATAATTTGCATTGGTATGGATTATAAGGTCAATTTTGTTATGTGTATATGTATTTCTGATCTTGATTAAGGTATTGTGATTGTGTAGTTCATTTAAAAATGTAATGTATAAGTAGGAAATATAGGTTGCTAATGGATAATCATCGATAATAGTAAAGCTTGTAGTCGTGCTAGTTAGATTTTCTAGATGAGCATAGATATATTTCAGTTAGATAGGCATTCTTCATATCTTTCAAAGGCTACAGAATATGGCATTTAAATGTTTTAATAACTTAGGACTGTTATAGTGAGATACGTCTGCTCCTGGCAGTACCAATCTACTTCAAGAAGAAGATGGGCATCGAAGAGGCTTCTTATGGAGTTGGTTAGCCATTTGGGCAAGAAACCACTCTTGCCTGGACTGATGCATAAACTGGACACAGAGAACCCACAGAGAGAGGACTGCTGAACTTGCCTAAAGGTGAGATGATCTTTCGGGGTTCCTGATTTATAAAAGAGTCTACGAGACATTCTGCAGGACACAGCAGATAGTGACTGAACTGTCTCTGAAATTTCCTGCTTCATGAAAATGTCTGCTGAATACTATGGCCTGTAGGCTGAAGATGGATGCCCCAATGGTACAAAAGAACTTTGTGTGACTGTCAGGCAGTGAGATGTCTCTGTCATTTCTAAAACTTTGGATTTCTTGTTTGCTTAGGTAATATTATATCCTTCTGGAGTCTTTGATGGAGTTGAAAAATGGTTAGTTATAGTTATAGTTTTCCTTAATTATGATAAAAGATAAAATAGATATAAATATTGTAACTGTAATTCTTGCTTGATAACTATTTTGTTATATGTAATCTTACTATGTTAAAGTGAAAGCCATTTTTTTGTTTAAACAGAAAAAGGGGAAATGATGGAGGTGGGTCATCTTTCTATCTGTTGTTTCATTGGTTAAGTAATAAAGAAACTGCCTTGGCCCCTTTAATAGGACAGAAAATTAGGTAGGCGGAGTAAACAGAACAGAATGCTGGGAGAAAGAAGCCGAGTCAGTGAGTCGCCATGATTCTCCCACTCCAGACAGACGCAGGTTAAGATCTTTCCTGGTAAGCCAGCTCATGGCGCTACATAGAATATTAGAAATGGGTTAGATCAATATGTAAGAGCTAGCCAATAAGAGGCTGGAACTAATGGGCCAGGCAGTGATTAAAAGAATACAGTTTCTGTGTAATTATTTCGGGGCATAAGCTAGCCATGCGGGCGGCTGGGTGCCGGGGACGCAGCCCCGCCGCTAATATTACAACAGGTGATTGTTAGAGTGAACCCAGGTCCATTATGATGAGGCTCTTACAGTGGGAAATTTGAACATACATAAAGAAATTGGTGTGGGAACCTAAGAAGAATGGAGGGTACTGGGCACAGCAAGAGGGCTGTAATACCCAAAGAACTCAGGGAAAATAAACAACATATTGAACTTGAACTTCAGGCTTTTAGAACTAATATAGTATACTTCTGTTCTTTAATTAACCTAGCCCTAGTATTTTGGTGTATTGATATTTATGTAAATTAAATATTTTCACTGGTAAATTTTGTTGCTGGGATTAAATGAGAATTGTATGCATTTACATATAACTTTTTAACTTGTCTTATTCCTTTATTTCCCTTTTTCCTTTTCTTCCAAGAAATACTGTGTACATGATGTCTATCATGAATGAGTGACCATGCACGAACATGTGGAGGTCAGAGTTCACTGTATGCCCTCAGTTGCTGTACACTTTAGTTTTCTACATCACCTAGAGTTCACCTTTTTGGGTACACAGGGATCCTTCTATTTCTGACTCTAGTTTTGGATTAGCAGAACTGCTAGGCCACCCCAACTAATTTATTCAGAATCTCATATTTCCCTGGTAAGTACAATGCCAGGAGCCATCACACCAACCCAATAAATATTTCTAATTATTAGTTATTTATCCAAAAGTCTGATGTGATTTCCATCTTTAGAGGCTTTAGTGTGAATTAAGCAAAACAGAGAAATGCTATGTCTATAACTTACACAGAATCATGATGTGATTTTTTTTTTTCAACAAGAAAATAAAAACCTTGTCTTGCAGCTAGAAAAATACTGGTGAGTCAGAGTCCTGAACAGCCAAAGCAAACTGTCTGAAGTTGGTATAGAATACACACATATGCTCCAGTAAACCTGAGCAAGAGTTAAAGAAATGTTGCTAAGTGGGAGAGAGTGATTCACATAATTTCTGGGATGAATTCCTGTTTTCTATAGAAATCGCTCCTCATCCTATTTGTGTCCACCCACATGCTGAGTCACATGAAGCTGGATGTCAAAACCTTAAGATACCCCCATTTCCTTCAATGTGTTAGCAATCAGTTTTGCTGATGAAGAGTCAAAGTAATCCATTGGCAATAATTTGATAAAAATCCATTGAAGGAGTCTATGCAAGTCTTGTTTAGCAGGGATTTCCAAAAAAGCATGTATAGCCAAGGGAATCCACGTGCTCTTCAAACTACAAAGACCTGAGATCAGGCCAGGACAGCAGCATCATGCAGTACCATGCTAAAATGAACATCCAAATTCTCTCTTAGTTCTTTAGAGTCGGCTATTGTGGAAAGAATAGTCTTGTGAGGTTCATATGACTGTTTTCCTAAGAAAATTCAGCTAAAACATAAATATGTGAATTTGCCCACAAATCTGTTGTATATAAGATGTCTCAGTCAAGGCCTGCCATATTTAGTCATATATGGGAGTCAGATAATTCAGATAAGTGGACTGTCCCCCAACAATTTAATTGCAAATTATCAACAACTAAGTTTATGGGACAAAAGAAAACATTACTATTATATCTATCTATCTATCTATCTATCTATCTATCTATCTATCTATCTATCTATCTATCTGTGTGTGTGCATATGTGTTAAAATGTTTTAGCACTTAAGTATTAATATTAAAGCCCTCAGTAGACTTTATTGGACACTTTCTATACCCAGCTGACTTTTATAGAATGTTTAGTTGATTTTGACACACTTACAAGCTTGTGTGAAGCCTGTTTGACTAGTAATAAAGGATCTTGTCTAATAGAAAGTTCTACTTACTAATTTGTTATAAAAGTATGATCCTGAACTCAGTTTAGGTTTAATTTGTTTGACAATTTTTCAATGGTGTTTTTAATTGAGCAAAGTACTGGAGAAATATCACCTTTTCTTTATTTTTTCTATTTACAACTTGTATAGCCCCAATAAGACTCCTTTGTCAACACTATATAAGGAGGAAAAATCAGTAGGGAAGAAACAATAAAAGGCAAATTTTGCATGTGCCACAGTGAATTCTAATTTTTATAAGCGATAAATTATAAAGCACACACACAAGAGTAGCAGATATAAAGGAAACATACTTTTAAATAAAGTCTGTATTTTTAACAAATCACCTTTAAGCCATCAATGGAACATCAATAACACCAATCAAACACAGTTTATGCCATCTGCCAACTGTTATGACATAAATACCTCCAAATTCAGATACACAGCATAATTTATATTGGCAAGACTCATCGGAGAACAGTACAAAATGGTACTGCTCCACATAAGAACGAGGAATTGCGGAGCAAGCTTTAAGCAGAATGTGAATAAAAAAAAAAAAAAAAAAAAAAAAAAAAAAAAAAAAAAAAAACCATCTTAAGATATAAGCTAAATAAAAAGGTGAACCCAAAGGAAAACATATAGTTATCCTCCTGGATATTGGAAGTAGACAAGATTGCTGGGCAAAAATTGGGAACTGGGGGGTGGGATGGGATGGGGGAAATGGGAGATGGGGAGAGAAAAGTGAGAAGGGGAGGATGGAGAGAGCTTGGGGGAATGGGATGGTTGGGATAAAGGAAGGGTGGATATGGGAGCAGGGAAGTATATATCTTAATTAAGGGAGCCATTTTAGGGTTGGCAAGAGTATTGACTCTAGAGGGGTTCCCAGGGGTCCAGAGAGATGTCCCCAGATAGGTCCTTGGGCAGCTGAGGAGAGGGCGCCTGGAATGGCCCGATCCTATAGCCATACTAATGAATATCTTGCATATCATCATAGAACCTTCATCTGGCGATGGATGAAGATAGAGACAGAGACCCACATTGGAGCACTGGACTGAGCTCCCAAGGTCCAAATGAGGAGCAGAAGGAGGGAGAACATGAGCAAGGAAGTCAGGACCACGAGGGGTGCACCCACCCACTGTGACAGTGGGGCTGATCTATTGCGAGATCACCAAGGCCAGCTGAACTGTGACTGAAAAAGCATGGGATAAAACTGGACTCTCTGAACTTGGTGGACAATGAGGGCTGATGAGAAGACAAGGACAATGGCAGTGGATTTTGATCCTACTGCATGTACTGACTTTGTGGGAGCCTGGCCTGTTTGGATGCTCACCTTCCTAGACCTGGATGGAAGGGGGAGGACCTTGGACTTCCCACAGGACAGGGAACCCTGACTGCTCTTTGGACTGGAGAGGAAAGAGGAGGGAAGTGAGGGGTGGGGAGTGGGAGGAGGGGGAGGGAAAAGGGAGGCAGGGAGGAGGCGGAAATTTTTAATAAAAAATAAAAATAAATAAATAAAAGATATAATACATAACTTTTGCCTGCTAGCAATCATCAGCTTTCTTTCCAATTTTGTTAGTACCTCATATTACTGGACAGCTGCAATACAGGGTCTTAAGTAAAGGAGCAATTTAATCAAGGATAGTAAAAAAAATTCGAATCCAAGCTTCAAAGTTACATTTCTTTTGTCATAACTGTTTGACAATCAGTTTTCTAGATTTATGGCAACTGATAAACTACCGCACGAGCGACCCAAACTAGACCATTGTGCAAACCCACAGAAACTTAGACAAGGAACCTTTCTTACAAACTCTGTTCTGCCTTGGGTGGTGACCCTGCCAAAAACGAAACCTCTGTCTTCCTTATAAACACTTGGTACAACAGTTATTCTTCTAAGTATGACTCCTTTTATATTTCTCTTTCAAGAATCTGATCTTAGCATGTTACCATTCGGAAGAACATATCAAATAATAATTTCTATTAACATATTTCTTGCCCACAGTAGCTAGTCAATGTCCTGTGTCATAGTAGCAAGGTATTCTAAATTTCAATTATAACTTGGTATAACTTAATCTTTTACTTCATATATTAGGGAACAGAGATAATTAGGGCACATAAGTCAAATGTTGTTATGCCTGCAATATAAGTATCTTGTAGTTAGCATGTCCCAGACTAGTTAATGTATTTTGGTTGTGAGCCTAGTCTTTAACGGCCGACCCATCTCTGCAGCCCAACTAGTTAATATAAATATCATCAGGTGTGGCAACACTTTAGCATTGCTGATGGAAAGAAGTATACAATCCTATTGGTGCATTCGAAAGTCCTGTTTCACCATCGCTCTTCTTTGATATTTGAGGTCTAGCCACTGTAGTTTCAAGATTCTTTGTGGCCTCAAACTTGCTTTCATTTTCCTGCACTAAATCAGTTACCTTTTGATCCTGTCTAGCCATTGAGAGAGGTGTCTCTAAGCAACTGGTTCTTGGTGCCTACCAACCTCTTGTTACTATTTTACAGGAAGCCAGGGGTCACATTTGCTTCGTGTGTCAATTGTTCCTTGGACTCTAGTGATGCTTGGAACTTTGTACTCAGTTAGCAAATATCCAGTAAAAGCAGTACAGATGGTTCTGAGAAGGGACCCCCAACACTGAGATTGTGGGTATACTGCTTATGTCCTCCTTTTTGTGTTAGAATTGTAATGTTTTGAACTTTGCATTAGCAATGAAAAGGAGCAGCAATACTGGGTTAGAGGATACACCTTGCACAAATCTGGAAGGTCTTGGGAGAAACAGGAACATATGTTAAAAAATAATATGTGATCGTACAGTTAAGCACCTGCCTGCCTTGGTCTCTCAGCAGGAAAACCGTAGATTCCACATAAATGATAGCAGAAGTCTTTAATCCATGATCTGTCTGAAGAGCGCAGATGCACCTTCTATTTTGTAAGACCAATGCAAAGGAAAAGGAAAAATTAAATAAACTTCCTGACTTCCCAACTTCATATTCTTAGTTTTCAGATAAGGCAAAATTGCATCCTATTGTACTGGCTATGAGACACAGGGTTTAATTTGAGTTTTCTTTCTAATAATCATTACTTGAGAAAAAGATGCTTTTGATTAAAGCTAGGAGGAGAATGTTGTGTCTTCCCCCTAGTGTATTACAGTTTCACTAAAACTGTGAAAGGAAACAGACCACCTCCCAGGGTAGAAACCTGAAGCAGGCACCAGCTTTAAACACGATTCCTTTAGAGCCAGTACAAAAGGAGAGGCGTGTGCATGGGAACAGCACTCAGAGTGCAGCTGCAGGCAAGGGGAGATCATTAGTTCTAACAAGCTGATCTCCTTCCATGTGATTAAAGGAAGAACAGTGAATTAATGCTGTTATCTTAATATTGTTTAAATGGCCTCTAGATATGTTGCAGAGTCGTGCCAGGCAGAGTGGTTAACACAGAATAAATGTCAATCCCAGAAAGCTTTCTGGGAAATATTTCACCCAGAGTTGAATTTGCTTAATTAATGGCCTCTGAACGATAAGCTCCGATAAGCCTCGTGTGCATAGTCTGATTTTATTTGGGGAAACAGGACAGCCTGAGTTTGTGTAATCTTTTTCAGCAACTGGTAAAACTGGTGAGCTTCTGGATAATTATCAGACATGTTAATGGTTTCTCCTCTCAGTGTAGTTTCTTCCTTAGGTTATACAGCAAAAGAGATGAGCAAAGTCCAGAATACATTGGTGGGACAATTACCCGTAACCTTGGCTGCCTCGTTGAGCAACAACTTGGATTTCAACAATAAAAACAAAATTGCTACTATCTTCCCAGTAAGGTTTGATTAAATCAGTGTTTCAGTATTCGTCTACAACTGCGGGAAACTTCATATGATATGAGTGTGCAGGGTCCATTCCATATCCCTTCCAAGACTGTCTGTGTGCCTTTATAAAGCATGCTAAAACAAAGCTCTCATGCTCACCTGTTGCTTCCATCAGAGCTTCCTGAACAGAAACCACCATTTCTGAGTTGACTGGACACTTTTATTTTTGTCTTTTAAAAAAGTCATCTATAGCTGGCCATTGTGGCACATGCCTTTAATCCTAACCATTAGAAGGCATACGCAGGCAGATTTCTGATTTTGAAGTCGCCCTGGTCTTCATAGTGAGCTATAGAATGAGGCCATGTCTCAAAAAGAAAAGTCAAAAAGTCAAGCATATAATGTATGTGTGGTCAAATCGTCAGCAAGTGACAAGGTAAAGATATTTGTACAGAACGAATGTCACTAATGAAACTTGAAAATTAAACCCAGAAAATATATAAAGTATATTCCCAATCAATTAACAGCAATTAAGATGTCTATACTGATGCTGGGGCTTCCTGGATGGTTGTAGAAACACACCTAAAGATACCAGTGCTGCCAGTATAGGTGGGAACTGGCACGTAGGGTGATGGTTGACTTTCCTGTAGTTAAAGAAAGGTTACTCAGGGAAATACCTAAGAAATTAATTTGATGATAATTTTATGTGGTATGGACGTTAGCACTTAAGTCCTTTACTATAGGACCCAAAACCTCAGGGTCTATCATCCCGGACCATCCAAAGCAGAGAATGAAAATAAACCACTTTTTCTTATAAGCTGACTTATCTCAGTCTTTTTTAATATGGCAGGTAGATGACACTTCCAGATATTCAGTAAACTCTGGACACATCTGTGCATTCCATAGAAATCAACAGCAACGCCCCTTCCTCATGTTTAGTTGTTCACTGAAAGCAGTGGGAAAATTGGAGAACATCGTCAGAACTAAAATCAATGATTTTGTTGTTGACAAAATATATTGCATTCTTATGCCTGCCTTCTCTTTTTGTTACAATTTCCAACTGTATTTTATGTTTTTATTTCATTTTTTCATATCTATTTATCTCCTTTTCTTTCCAGTAGGCCCAGCTTGACCGCAGGAGTGCTCAAGTGCTCTTTAGATCCTGCCTTAGTGAGAACTGAAGCAATCTGTACTGCTAGGACCTCTGGAAGGTGACCATGAAATGACCTGAAACTTAGGTTATTTTAAACAAAGAAAATGAAAAAAAAATAAACAAAAACAAAAAAACATACCAAGCTGCAATATCCCTACACTGGCTCCTAATGAGCCTATATTTTTAGACCACTCCATGTACTCTCACATTTTTATTGGTTGTTTAAGTTTTTAATTGTTCATGTGGTTGGACTTACGAAATAGATTTTGATAATTCTGCCCTCTAACCTTGGCCTTTCTAGAGGATGGTAAAACACACTGGCTCTCAGTAAAAACTACACGAGGAGAACTGGGTTTTGAGAATCAACAACTAGAAAATAGTCTATGCTTTTAAAAGATAAATCTCTACGGGTCCCCTTTAGCTCAGGCTGCCTTCAGACTCGCTGTGTACTTAAAGCTGGTCTTGAACTCCTAACCCTCCTCTTATAACTTTCAATTGCTAGTATTGTAGGCAAGGGTTCCAATATCAGGATTATTTTTTTTAAAGAAACTCTTAAAAAATACATTGTTTGAATTAATTCAGAATTGAGAACAGAGGAATTTCTGGACTTCTTGCTGGCCTTCTGTACCGGGAAGTACTATTATGAAATCTTTCTGGTGCAGTGGCTCTCATCAGATCACCACCTCAGGAACACACATTAGGAAAGCCAAGGCACTGTTTCTGGTAACAGCAAACACAACTTATCAGTAATACACAGAGCAAAGGTCAAGTGTCTGCATGTATCACTAATTCACCAAATATTAATTGAGCCACCAGTGTAACAAGTTAATATGTGTACCCCTAAAAAGGTTATGCTGAACCCCTAATGATGGTACCTGTATGTGGGACCCAACTGTGAAATATGGTCTTTGCTGATATACTCAACTAAGAGGAAGTGATTAAATGGCAATGCTTTACTACCAAGTGTTCTTATGAACAAAGAAACTGTACCAAATTAGATACCCACAAAGGGAACACAGTGTCAAGATATACAGGTACCTTGCCATATGGAAACAGGCAGAAACGGTAGCAAACCAACCACCTGAACAGTAGCCACATCGACCAAAAGCTAGGAGACAGGTATGGCACCGTTCACCTACCACCTGATGTCAGACATCTAGCGTGGAAACTCTAAAAGAAGGCATTTCTGCTCTTTTATGTCACTCGGCTTGTGGTGCTTTGTTATGGCAGCACTGAACAATCATTTTCGAACAAAGGAGTATGATATTGCAAGAAGTACCTAAAAATGTGGCAATAGCTTGCAGTTCAAAAAGAGTGAATGGAAGGGTTTTAACCTATACAAAGGGAGAGCCCAGAGATATTTGAGGAGCGTATTTTAGAGGGTGGTATATTAAAGACACTTCAGGTAAGGCCACTGATGGAAAGGAACAATTCTTGAAGCCTAGAGGGAAGACCGTCTTGTTATAAGGAGGCAGAAGACACATGTAACTTCTTTCTACATTGGTAGGGAATATGCTCATCAGTAATACTCAGACGTGAAGCTTTGGCTAGTTCCCAGCAAAATGTGGAAGTTTTAGGCTGACTTTTTTTAACATTTGTAATAAATATGAGAGAACAGTAAGAAATTAAAGGGAAATTTTGCCTTGAGGCTGCAAGGGTCCGATGCGCCAATGTTTATAACCTCCTCCTCCCCCTCCCACCACTAGAGTGCATTGGCATAAGCATGTAGCATTTGAAGCTTTCTCAAAATGCTCAGGAACTCATTTTAGAACTCAATATAAACTAACAGAACGAGCTTAACCAGAAAGCATGTCAGAAACTCTTAAATTTGGCTCAATAATTTGTCTATATAAAATTTCCCAGAACTTAAGGTAATTCATATTTATCATAATTCTTGATGTTAGAAAAACACATTGTCTATTTACAAATGAAAAAAAGCTTTTACTACGGTGAGTGAATTGTGTTTGTAATGGATACTGGGTGAAATAAGAAACTGAATTTAATATTACAATAGGTATTGTGCTTAGGATAACAATAAAAGAGAACAGAAATAGAAAAAAGTGCAGAATTGAGGCTACATATGAAATTGGTTCTGAAGTAAGCTCTTAGCATTTTATTCCTGGAATGAGACTTGGAAGTAGTTGGGATGGCTTTAACAACACAAATCGTCAAGCAGTAATGGCAAAGAATTTTAGCTTTTGTCAAGTACTAAGTCTGTAAAAAGTAGTGTCTGTCCACTTAAAGCTTTACTTTTAAAAAATGTTACATAAAATTATATAGATTTTATACAAAAAATTCTTATGATGGGAAATGTAAATAATAATGAAATTGTTTCTTCATCCCCATTCTCCCTCTATGGCTAAATTAGCAAGGACTCAACTATCAATTAACGGAGACAATTATGTTCTTCATTGTTATAGATGGACATATACTATCTTACTTAAGGGTAGGCTTTAATTTATGGTATTCATTTACTAAAATTATATTTCAAGTATTTAAAAACACATGAATTTAGTTTGTATAAAATGTTACATATATGGGAAATAGTTTTAGTTCTTAGGAATAAAGGCACAATTGATTTCTAAGTCCTTTGCAATGATCATGGCTTGGACCACACTAGGGGCAGCAAGGGAGTGAAGAAATGACCAACATGGATCAGGTGGACTGAAGTCTTAGGTTATTACATATAACTGAACAAGGAGGTGGTGTTATTATATTTAGATAAGAAGAGGCAGGGATTCTGGTATACAGCTCAATCACTGAGCCAGTTTATATAATTCCAGTAGGAGAAACCTCTATAGTGGAATATCTTCAGACTACAGATTAGGGGATGAGAGAACTATGGCGGTATTTTCTACACTAACGCCATCAACATCAAGACAAGATGTTGGCTTTGGCATCCTTCCGAGCCTTCCCCTGGGAAAAGGCTGACCTTTATTCCCATAGGTCCAAGATTACATGATTTTTGACTCACTCAAGACTCCCTACTGATTCTACATCTCGTTCTTATTCCTTACATATTCATGACAAATCTTCAGGCTTAGTGTAGGGACAGTTCACTACATTACTGTACAGAGGACTGGAAGGGTGATAAGAAGGAACAGCACATAATAGCTAACAAGACAAGCACAAGAATGCTTTAACAGGATAAAGAGATAGATACCTTGAAGTTCCTCAAGGACTGCTTTTGCAGTCTTGGCAGAAACTGATTAATCACAGCCTTTTTCTTCTCTCGGATGTGGCTGATGCAATTGGGCCATATCCATGCTCTCGTTATTGTTTGTCCAGGCACTCGGGAGATGAATCCCAATTCATTCCCAATTAGCCTGTCTAACTAAATTGAAGGGCTATAACCTGTCTCAAATAGTTGCACAGTGCTCATTGGGACTCCATGTGGTTAGAGAACTCTCCATACCTCCCCCCCCCCAATGGAGTGACTTATTAGCACAAACAGGTGTGGAAGCATATGATAAAACCACTGGATGCAATAGCGTAGATTCGGGAGGCTTCTCTCCAGAGCAGTCCCCAGCATCGGTAAAATCATCAGATACAAACTTGATTTGCAACATTTAAAGCCACCTAGGTATTTTCCCTTTAGTTACACCCATTTCCCACAGCCCTGCGCTACACTTTAGGGCACCTTGCTCTTGGCACAGTACAACCGTAAAGTGTTAGCAGAGGTTACCGTCGCCTCCATATTCCTATAAGAGCAGGCAACTGAAAATGGACCACCTCATCCGTCCCTGACAGCGTACTACCACCACCGCCGTGCCAGTACACTCACTTGCTTACTGCTTGCTTTTTGTTTTGATGTTTTGTTTATTTGGTTTTTACAAAATATAGCAAGAAAGTTGTTAAGGTCGCCACTGTCTCCATATACCTATCAATTAAGCCAATGAAAGGGGCCACCTCAACCCACCCTGCTAGAGCTCCACCACCACCACGCTACAGTGGTCCACTGTTTTTGTTTGTTTGTTCATTTTTTAAACAAATACAATAGGAAATTAGTTACACTGAGAGAAAAGTTGCTTGGGTTACTCAGTCATGAATACCCATCAAGCTTTCTCCTTTTATTGATTCATTCACTTGTTTATATATTTATTTTGGTTGTTTTTCAAGTAGCCAAATCCTCCATCTTGTTCCCTGGAAACCAAGGGCATGTCTCTCTAACACAGCTCCCAAATCAGAAAAGTCACCATGTCTTCACCCTACTTCTGTGATTTACACAAATTATCCTCCAAAGCACCAACATTTTTCTGGAGACAAGTCGATTTTTCATAGTGAAGCTGCTTAGTTTCAGTTAAGTATTACTGTAGCTACTGATGCCGTCCTGTGCCTTCACAAATACTGGAACTCACGGGTTATCATGGACTGAAGAGCAGAAACTCTCCAGGAACGCTCAAGGGCTTTAGTGCCAGATTGGGTCCACAGAGGCATCCAGACCTGGGGACTGAACAACTATTGTAGCTATTCAGCTTCTTTGCCATGAAGTCATTGTTGCACTATCCAGACCCTATCATGTTAGCTAAAATAATTAAATTCCTTAAATAAATATTAATTTATATTCTGTTTTTGTTCAGAACCCTAATACATATGTGTTCTGCTAGTACCTGTGTTAGAAGGAAATATACATCACTATTAGACTTTCCCCTGTCCCTTTAATATGCAGAATGGCTAATGATGATTGCCTACCATAATTATTTCATGCTACTAAGAACTGTAACAAAGATGGACAAGTTGATAGTTTGTGACATGTACCTTTCTTCCCACAATCAACTTTTAAAGATATTATTTTTCTAACAATCTAATTGAAACAGGCGTTACTAGGTGGATCTCTATTTTAGTTTCCCAACATCATAAAACATATATAAACACAGGCAAAGAAAACATAAAGGCATTTCTCCCTAGAAGTTTATTCTTGACACAGTAGCCACTAGAAGTAAGCCGTAGCATGTATTTTTAAGAAAAACTCTGACTTTTAATAATGAGTTATATTGAGTACAATTTTGTGTAATTATTTTGTATCATAACCATTCGTGATAAAATGAGATTGATAAAATGCCAATACTTTAAACCACTAATATAAACAAAACTTGAGATCTTTATTGTCATCCACCTTTTTCTACATGATTTTAGCTTTCACATCATTTGAAAGAAAGATTCCTTCTCAGTTGACACCTTGGTTGTGGTACCAACCTGTGGAGAGGCATTGGCCACTCAAGTTACCCAGAAAAGTTTGCAGACATTGGCAAACTCCCAAACTGAACTTTACAAACAACTTTCCAAAAAGTCAGGAAGAATTTCATTAACCTTTTAATAAAAATGCTGTATTTCTCACTTGTTCAACTCGAAGGCCATGCATCCCCTAGGGAGCAAAACAGCCAGACCACTGCACCGTGATCATTATTTACATCACATCAGGGTTCTAGTCAATAAGTGAAATTCTAAGATTCTTATACTCAAAAGATTTTCAGTAGATTTAATTATTTGTGTTTACCCTTAATGTTTTACTGATGGAAAATGGAACACTGGAAGGCATTGTTCCTTCTCCTGCTTAGTCTTAATAGCACAGGCAGGGTCTGAGGATTTATTCCTACACAGTCAAACTCATAGGTTTGATGGGGAACAAAAAGAATGAAGAAATATTTAGCAGAGTGAGAATAAAGGAGATGACTTAGGATAGATTATCAAAATACATAAAATACTATTCTTTCCTCTCACTTCATGGAAGGAGAGACATAACTAATTAACATCTTAGTCCCAGAATTTATTACAAATGGAGTAAAAAAAGACCCATGAATTCAAATTTTCTATAATGTATGTTTAAATTACTCAGCTTAGACATCACAGCATCCATTTAATTTTTAACTATTTTTATAGATTCTAGAATAGTGCAGTTTTTAAAGTTGAATGAAGATGAAATGTGAACTCTTTTGATTTCTGTGACTTTCATATCTCTTACTGAACTTACTTCCTTGTTAGAGCTCACACATCAGCAGACTGTAGGGAAATCAGGTGAGCATCATTCAATACCTCTGCTTAGAACCTGCCCTCTGGACCTGAACTTCTTGCTAACACATCAGTAATGTGACTCATATTACAAATGGCTGCATTAACTATTCTAGGATTCTGCAATAATCCATTTTTTATTGATACATTTTTGCATCCATACACTGTCTTGAAAACCAAGGAGTAAGAGTTCCTTGTTGCTGATAATATCAGCCAAATAATTAAAAAGATTGTCGGTAGCTCTCGCCTACCTTTTAGCTGCTCCAGTGACTTTGTGAACTTTCAATGTTCTCTAAGTAGCTGTCCCTCTACTCATTCCAAGTCTGCAAGTTTTTTGGCATCAGATCTAACCTTAATGTCTACAATGAGCTGCTGAGCTATGAAGTATTCTGAATTTTGGATGCTTTGACAAATTTCTCCCCACCCCTGTCACCTTTAGAAGAACAAGGTCACCCATACAAAAGAAAGACGACAGAGTTTCAGGCTCAGTGATGCTGATTATTAGCACAACACGTACGGTTGAGCATGACATACACTTGTCCTTGAAGACAATGGCAAGCTCACCTGGAATTTGGCTAAGCCAGTTCAAAAGGTAATTACGAAGGAAGTGTCATTTTTATTAAATATAATACATCAAACATCTAAGAAACCATAATTTAAAAATCTCTAATCAAATTATGGCCACTAAATTTTATTTTCAGAAAAAAATATTACTAGCTCATATTCATCATACTCCTAAAAAATTTAATTAATGAAATTTATTCATGTTCCAATAAATTATTAATTACACAAAGCACACCATTATCACAAATATGATCAATAAATGGCATAGTTGATGCTTAAGTTTGTTTTTCTACTGTGATAAAACCCCATGACCTATAGTTGCTTTAAAATATCGTTTGTGGGCTGGAGAGATGGCTCAGAGGTTAAGAGCACTGACTGCTCTTCTGGAGGTCCTGAGTTCAATTCCCAGCAACCACATGGTGGCTCACAACCATCTGTAATGAGATCTGGTGCCCTCTTCTGGCCTTCGGGCATACATGAAGGCTGAACACTGTGTACATAATAAATAAATCTTTAAAAAAAAATATCGTTTGCACTGAATATATCACAATTTTACTTAAGACAGCAACATATTAATAGGGTACATATAATATAATTGCATAGGCTTGTTTCTGCAGTAGCATGACACATATGAACTCGTTAGGAGTACTAGTACATGCCAAAGTCATATCCATGCACAATACATGTAAAGATTTAATGGAATTATAATAGTGTTCAAAATTACTATACATAATTTGCCAAAGTTATCCTCACAGTACATAAATTCTCACCCCATGATGAATGAAGAATTAAAAGTAGCCAATAACATATAAATTATATTTATTAAAACAATTTAGTATCATATATTAGACTTCTATATAATATTATGCTATCTAAAATAGCCAAATGTTATAATATTTTGAATACTGGAAAATTAGTCAATATTTTATAGTTGAGGCTAATGATACCCAGATCATTTAAGAAAAAGAAAAGCCCTTCATATTTATTCCTGGGGTTGCAGATGGGCAGATGGAGCTGAGTGTTAGAGCTCTTGCATCACACATGGCCTGCCCTGAGGTTTCACCACAAGAGAAAAAAAAAGCAAGATTCTTGCCTTACAGATGGAATAATATTAATTTTTTTACAAGTATGTTTTCCTGTTATAAATTCTGAAATCTATTTATCTATCATCTCTCACCTATCTATTTATCTTTCTATTACCATCAAGTGTGTATTGTCAAATAATAAGACACCATATTACCATATCTGCAATTTAAATATCATAACACATTCAAACCCAAATTTTAATGTTCATTTTTTAATCTTGTCTTCACAAAAGTAATTTTTTAACAAGGAAAAATATAAAGTGATACTGTCTGCTAGTGCTAGAAAAGGTATTTTATAACAATTAAATCAAGTACATTAATTCAAATTCAAATATTGTTTATTGGTCTATCCTTTCTGACTTTTAAAATCAGAATTTATTCAACTGATGAAGTACAATATGATTCAAAAAATAATGTAATATTAAACCCAGGAATAGTATATTGCCTGATTAGTTAATATTTTGTAAAATATTAAGATATTTCCACTATCGGATATAGTTGAACAAAAGCATTATTGGATCATATATCCATCCTAAGATAAGTAAAAGAAAAGTCAGAAGAAATCATGCAGTTCAGTTTCCTGTATACAAGGACATCACAGAAGTCAGGCAATAAAGATAGAAAACTATCTTTATGTTGTTGGTATATTCCCTGACACATAAATGTTTTAGTTGCATATTTTGAGATGAGCAAGAAAAAAATTAACTTAATCTTATATTGTTTATATTTTGCATGTAATAATTAATCATATGCTCTCTCAAATTTGTGAGGAACACCTGTGTAGCAAATCTTTATCTATTGCCTATATTTTGGAACGAGACATTCAGACTAACTCAAAGTATCATTCTTTATAAAGAATGATACTTCATAAATAAAACACTTAAAAGAATTCTAAAAGATAGGGGGAAAAATACAACATGCAATATGTAATCCATGAACTATAGTTCATCAAATGGTCTTCCCTAAAATGTAAAACCAGCTCTATGAAAGATAATTTTATGAGAATGAAAAGAAGGACAAGAATGATAAGATGTAAGAAAGACATATTGACACTGGGCATTTAATAAAAATACATGAAGCAAATCTACAATTTTGAGAAGGAACAACTGATTAGAAAGAGAAAGACCTGGACAGACAGAGCAAAGAAGATACACAGAGGGTAAATAGCAAATGAAGAGAAATTTCACATTATTTGTCATCAGGGAATGGAACATTAAAACACTAATGAAATACAATAGCACATCTAGTAGAACAGCCACAGTGTAAACATGGCCATGGCCCAACCTGCTGAGGATATGGAGCTATAGCAACCCTCACGCATTAATCTTGGTAATACAAAATTATTTTGGAAGAGAGTTTCCCATATTCCTTCAAAACTATACACTGTCAACACCCAATCCACCATGTGCTCAATTTGATAGTTAAAAATGCATGTCCTCATGAAAAACTTAATATAAGTGTTTTGTAATAGCTTCAACTATAATTGCCCAAACTTACAAGCAGCTATTAGTTGATGAGTAGATTAGTGAATTGTGAGCTATGGTCATTTGAATGAAAATGCCCTCCATAAGTTCATATATTTGAGTAGTTGGACCTCAAATCTAGGAAGATTAGGAAGTATGACCTGTTGGAGATGTGTCATGGGTATTGCACTTCGAAAATCCTCCTGTTGTATCCATCTTGCTCTCTGACTTCTGCATGTGATTTGAGTTGTGAGATCTCAAATATTCCTCCAGGTAGCACAGACTCTAGCACTCTGTAAGCTTAATTGTCTCCATTACTTTGCAATGTTTTCTTTACTATAATAAGACATCTTTACTGAAACAACTAAGAAAAGGAAGAGTGTAATTGGTTTAACGTTTCAGAAAGTTAGAATCCATGCTAGCAGCACAGACAGCTGGAACAGTAGCAGAAAGTTCACATCTTGATTGGAAAGACCAAGCAAGATACACACACTGTGAATGGCACAAGTTTTTTTGAAACTTAAAGCCCTCTATCCATTAAGATACACTTCCTCCAACAAGGCTATGTCCCCGCAACCTCCCCAAACAGTTCCATGAACTGGGAACTGTGTAATCAAATGAATGTGCTTATGGTAGCCATTCTCATTTAAATCATCATCAGTTAAATGTTTTCTTTTGTAAATTACCTTGTTCATGGGGTTTTATTAAAGCAATAGAAAAGTAACTAAGATTCTATTAAGATAATCTCTAGGATTAAGAAAAAACAAGTTAATAGAACAAGAAAAAGAAACAGAAGAAACAAATTTCTATCACTCTAAGAAATAAGCCAATCTTAAAGAGAGGAATGTTTTATGATTCTAATAATCATGTATTGTGGAAAATCAAAGCTATACATATATTAAAATCAGTGATTACCAGGGTTTTAGGGAAAGAGGGATGAATTTGAAGAGCACAAGGAATTTTAGATGAAAAATTACCCTGTATAAAATATGAACAGACATGCATCATTTAATAATTTAAAAATGAATGCAATGCCCAATTCCAAGAGTGCCCATAAGGCCAGCTGTGTACTCCTAGTGACTGTGATGTGCTGGTCCATTGGCTATAACAAATGTGCCACCTGAGGCAGAATGCTGATAGAAGGAGAGACTCTGTCAGGGAGACTAAAGGCATAGAATGACTGTCTATATTATATGTTTATTTTTTCTTATTGTGTCTAAAATATCTAAAAAATAAAGTATACTAAAGATAGCTTATACTTATGTGTGGACAATCTTGAAATTATGTCAAGGTCAGAGGTGCAGTAATTAGGTTTAAAAGAGTGTCTGGACTAAAGACTCAGGCTCTTCAAGCACCATGATTTGTTGACCTATGAATGTTGATGTATGTAGCAGGTTCCTGGAAAACACCTCTACCAGTCAAGCTAGTCTTCTGGCTCTGATGGTGAAACTAGACAATTAAATTCAATTTGTGAATATAATACCCCTTTTACCATAATTCGATGGACTACTAGAGGCTAGGGTAAGCTTCATAGTGCTTTTCATAAAGAAGTAGGACTCAAAGCAGTCATCAATGATCTTGCTCTCTGTAATGGCTGTCTCATCTCATGACTTTTTACTGAGTCACAGAAAATTGAGAAAAATTCTTAACATTGGGAATATAATAAATAGGAATTAAATAAAACACTAAACTTCATGATGGAAGAGTTGTTGATGTCAACAGAACTCCCTTGAAATATAACTATGAGGTTTTACACAGTTGGCTTTTAAGAGCACCAAACATGAACAGGGAACATCTCTGTCAGTCCCAAAGGGAGGTGGCAAACAAAAAGAATCTCTAAGTGATAGCTTTATCTAAGCTTGTTATTGTCAAAGTCATTTTAATTTTCCTTGGATCTTTGAAGATTTAAAGTTTCCAAACAAAAATCAATGTACCATGACTAGTGACCCCTCAATATGTTATAGCTATTTCTATTGGGGAAAAAAAAGCATGGGAGGTTATGTGATGGAAATAAGAAACCTCCAAAAGTTAATGCAGTAAAATATCTGAAATGCTGTGGTAAGCATGTTTCCACGTTTCAACACCTGTTCTTGTGGAAAGAGTTCCCTGACAACCTTGATGCAGTTAACTAGTCACACCAGTTATCAGTTTAGGCAAGATTCATGGCACTGCTCTTTAGAATTCAACACTGTAACCTTATATTCAATGGTCTTGTCCTTTCTCAACATGTCAAGTATAATGTCAAGATTAGAGTCACATCGACAGGTGCCCTATTTCTAAATATCCATTGTAAGATTCTTTCCCTTGAAACAAATACTCTATCTTCCATACCACCCTTGTCTTCTCTTGCAATCTCACAAGTTTGATAGTTTTGTGCTTAGTTCAGAGTGTAACTAGGGTTTATTTAACCAGTTATTTTTGGAATTGTAGTTCAAACTGAGATCTAAGGTTAAAAAAATATCTGAGAAAGTTTGTGGAAATAAATTCTTTCTCCTTACAAACAATCCATATCTCCTTCATGACCCTTGCAGAGAACAGATACACAGTCAATGAGTTGATTAAATTCTCTGTTCCCACTAGGAGTGAAGTCACTAACAAGCTCTGGA
Source organism: Chionomys nivalis (assembly GCF_950005125.1). NCBI lineage: Eukaryota > Metazoa > Chordata > Mammalia > Rodentia > Cricetidae > Chionomys > Chionomys nivalis. Next base: position 35,630,526 of record NC_080107.1, on the reverse strand, counting down.
AAACATGACATGCGAGAAGAGCAATGTCACCCCATGTCAAGGCATTCATAAAAAGAATCAATATTATCTTCCAAAGAACCCACAAAAACAAAAATAATTTCTAAACCTCCTCCAAGGCCTCTGGCCACCTATGGCTAACAAAAGACAGTGTTCTGCTTCCCACAGCAGTGACTTAATGCTCCCTGCTGCTGGGGAAAATGCTGTATTGGAAAAAGAGGCTGCAAAGTGGCGATTGGGTTAAGTAGCATCTGCAGAATTTCAAACCATCCCACTCCAGAAACTACAGGTGTTGAGCATAGAACAGAGTGCCTACTGTATTGATTTCCACAGTGCTGAAGGCAAGGATCCACAGAATGAGACTGCTAGGAAAAGCAATATTAAGTCAGTAGCGTAACGGAACAGGAAATCTCTTAAGCAAAGCTATGAGGATAAAATTGAGTTCCCAGATAAAAAATTCTCACTGTGAATTCCTTAACTGACTCTAACTGCTACACTCAGAATTTCTTTTTTTCAACTACCAGTTCCTACTTGAATTCCAACTTAGCTTTCATGAAATTTTAATTTTTTTCATTAGAATTCAACAACTATTTTACTTATTCATTTTCCTAAACTGATCAAATGGAATGGAAATTTTAAACTATAGTGTAACTAAGCCCTGATAGTAAAAGGTTGAAATCTCAATACTCTAGAGGCTAAGGTAGGAGGATTGAAAATATTGAAAGACATCTGGTCTACCCTGTGAGATTATATATCAGAAGGAAGGAAAAAAGGAAGGAAGGAAGAAGAAGAAGAAAAGAATGATGATGAGGAGGAGGAGGAGAAAGTAAGGTCAAAATTACAATTATTACTTATGTTAACACACACACACACATCAATAGGAACAGTACAGCAGTGTGTTTGTAATTTCCTTGAAAGGGAGTGAGCAGGGTATGTAGAAATCAGCAATGAAACTATGTGATGCCATCTGCTTTCTTTGCTACGGGTCCTGTGTTTGTGGTGGCAATGGTTTGCACTATGTGACCCTTTTGGATGTCTTGCCTTCTCTAAATCTTCTTTTCTTTCATTTTGATAATTACAGCAGAGTCTCCTGAAATCCGACCTGGCCCCTACTTGCTCTGTAGGTAAGGGTAACCATGAACTTCTGATCATCCTGTCTCTTTACCTTTTACATGCTAGGGACTTAGGTGGTGACACTCATGCTGTCACATGGGAGTTTCTTAATCATGCTTCACCTTCCCCCATCTATACCATGTCCTTATTTTGTCCTTGTGACTTATGAACCTGTATCCTATTTTTCTTAAATGGCCAATGATATGATGAAGTCTCTTATGATATTTTTATTATATAACTATAAAACTATAAGGGGCCATTGTTTCAGACTGACCTCTTGAATGAACCAGAAATAATATGGTAGATCTATTCAAAATAAAACCACCTCCATTAAATGTTACAAAATCAATCAAAACTACAGTGACTACTTTTCCTCAAGCAAAGAAACTCACAGTAACCACTCACAAGAGGACCAGCTTGCAGGGGTGGTGAAGATCATTGTGTTGTTATCCCATAAGGAGAGTATATCTGAATGTCTGTTTGTTTTTTCTTTGTTTGTTTCTTTTCCCTTCTGCTTCATTAGCTTACTCTCCTGCTTCCCGGAGCACTTTTAGATGAGATGCTTCCTGACGTATTATTGATGTACATTTTAGTAAATTATATAATTATTGATGAAAACTTGCCAATGAAACCAAGCACATACAATCACTGAAAGCTTGATATTCAGGTAGTAAAGTTATGTAAAATATTGAGTGCTAAAGATGATTTCCAATGTCCTATCACTCAATCCAGCCATTTTATTTTTGTCATCACTTTTAGTCCTTGTGTAATGGATAATTTATTTTTCTAGAAATTCCCTGAGTGCTGCTGCCCTGCTTTAACCTGTAAGCCTGACCTAAGAAAACCTTGCCTACTGTATCATTTCTGTGTCTGGAATTCTGTAACACACAGAATCCTGAGAGAACAGTTAGTGGGACTCTTCTCCCACACAAAATGCAGATGGTACTTTAAACTCTCCCATGAGTCTAGTTAAAAAGACATTTTGTGTTAAAAAACAAAGAGGCTGAGGGACAGTTGGAGAAATCTTTTAATATATTTTTTAATTTGTGGGTTTTTTTTTACAACAAAGCCCAAAATTCTGTTAAGTATGTAATGCCAGTAGAAGGGACTGGTAGAAACTACAAAGCTTGTTTGTCAACCACAGCATAAAACTGATGGATGGTGCTTGAAGTTACTCTGCGCTGTACCAATTGGCTTCAATCATGAATGTTTTAGAACTTTCTTCTGTATGCATTGTGTTAAGTGCTCGAGAAAATGAAAGATATAAAACTCATCCTCTCAGATGAAACTAACCTTTCCTACAGTATCATAAAGGAGGAGATTGCCTAAACTATTAACTGCTAAATATGTTAGGTCTGATGAGGATTATATCTGTTTATGATTCTGACATTTTCCTCAATATCACATTGACTTTCATCTTCCAATTCAGACCTTTCCCCACAAACAGTATTTTTAAACCTCTGTGACCCTTCATTTATATCTCCTTGTCACTCAGAGAAAGGGTTGCAATTAACTCCTTCTGAATGCAGAAATACATTCTGGTGTACAATAACTTCTAAGAAGAGTGCTTTCAGCCCCTGTTGACGCCACTCTCCCTCAGGAGGGGTCTGCTAAGGCTCTGGAGACTGTAACAGTGTGTGTTCCATGCATGTCCATGCTCATGGAACACAGTTAAACGTTCTCATCATGCAAAGAACTATACGCAAGCACATCGGCATGGGTTAGTAGGCAAAAAAAAAAAAAAAGTCATTACATCCTTGAAAAAAAATACTACTTTCAAAGTCAAATTGTGACAGGCTCACTTAGAAACAAAAAACTAGGTATAAAGAAGGGTGAGATTTGGCTTGGGATATACAGAGACTTCTGATTCCACTTCTGTCAGAGAAGTGTCTTCTTCTTATTCAATCACTACAACTGCTGAAAAAAGAAATGAGATGGCTGTGATTTGCTTGTGCTTGGTGCCATTGTGGTAAGATGTGTAAAACAGAATCTTCCATTTTTAAGGTTTGTTAAGTGTAAACATTAACAGTCCTTGGGATTTTTAAAGTATTATGTCCATTTCTAGAACTTTTCCAATATCCCCAATAGCCTTCTTTATCTATACACATATTTTTATGAATATTCACATGCACACTCAACTTGCAGTACAAGACTGGTGAAGTGCTGAAGAAAAAAAATTAAACAACCCTAAGTAAAACTATCCATATGGGCTTGTGCTCTTATGTTAGCACATTATTCCTTTTGTGTATCTGTGCCAAAAGGAGGAAAGGGGTATTAAGCATGTAAGTCCCCTGATTTTAATCACAAGAAAATTTATTAGAAGATTCCAAATAAAATTACTATATATGGGTCATTCCCACAAAATGATGTCCTTGTGCATATTCATTGTGCATCTCAATATATGTATGTGTTTTAATATAGCATGGAGATACAATATATAAAATAGACAAACAAATTGGGTAAACTACCTCTGAGAAAAGCTAGAATACAATTGCTAATAAAAAACAATAGCCCATATCAGAAATAGTGTGCCTTCATAAATTTTATCACATGGAAAGCTCACCTTAAACTATATTGTTTCTTTCCATATAAATAATGTTATAATTGAGAAGCTTTATTCCTGAGCAGAACAAGGCTTTAAATAAATCATACATATGAGCACATGATGTCATAAAAAACAAAGGTTTAAATATAATCCTTTGTAACTATTTAAAATAGTAAAATCATATTTCTTTATAGAATGCAGCAAGACTAAGAAATCTCATCTACATGGGAAGTAGAAAAAGACAAGATCTCCTGAGTAAATTGGGAGCATGGGGACCTTGGGGAAGGACTAAAGGGGGGAGGGGAAAGCCAGGAAGGGGAGCAGAGAGAAAAATGTAGAGCTCAATAAAAATCAATAAAAAAATGTAGCAACTAGAATGGATTTTAGGATGTTGCAAAGTTCAAGCTCCTTGTTTTACAGAGGCAAAATCTTATGTCTAGGAAATATAAGTGACATTTTTTTAAATTTGCCAGTTGCTGTGGCAGTGGTTTTAAACTGAATCTTAGCTTATTTTTCTATTCCCATATTTCTGTAGTTAGAAAATATTCTGAACTTCAGATCCATTTGTGTTACAAATGTGAACTGGCTATTAAACAACATAGAAACTGTATATTATATTATATGTTTTGTTATATTTATATTACATTCATAATTAGGTTGCTTATAAAATTTTGACATAGTTGCCAGCAACTGGGATGGTCCATGTGATGGTTTGAAAGAAAATATCCCCCATTGGGCACTATTAAGAGGTGTGGCCTTGTAGGAGTAAGTGTGTCACTATGGTGGTAGGCAGTTTTTAAGGGATGCTGCTCTCAAACTATGCCTGGTAGGGCACACAGTTGCTTCTGATGCCTGTAGATCAAGATTTAGAACTCTTAGCTCATTCTCTAGCACCATGTCTGTCTTAAACATGCAAGAAGATAATGGACTAAACTCTAAAACTGTAAGCTGATCTAAATTAAATATTTTCTTGTATAAGAGTAGCTATGATCATGGCCTATCTTCACAGTATTAGAAACCCTAAAACAGTAAAGTTCAATTAAAATACTTTTTTCTTTGAGACTATTAGTCCACCTTGTTGATTTTTTTTTGGGGGGGGGGATTGTTAAAATTTCACCATTAGAATAAAGATATTCTAAGGTATTGAATTATTATTTAGTATAATTATTATATTACTGTTATTCTAAGGGGAAAAATAGCAAGCATAGTGGCTGGTATCTGTAATGCCAAAGCTTCCTACAGTAAGAAGGAGTTTCAACATGACCTTGAGGCTAGGATGTGTTAGAGAGTGAGACTATATCTCAAAGAAACATGACCTAAATAAATAAGCAAAAAAGAACAATGACCTTAACAGTTTAACGTGTATTTTCTCTCTGTCTCCAAGTAAAGCATTAAAACACACATACAAATACACACAGACAAAATACATACATACACATACAGACATATATGTGAAAACAAGCTCACATACATACACATACATATACAGCCACACAACAAACTCTCTCTAATTCTCTCTCTCTCTCTCTCTCTCTCTCTCTCTCTCTCTCTCTCTCTCTCACACACACACACACACACACACACACAAACACATACACACATACTTTGAAAGTTATCTTGGATTTAAAAAAAATTCCCACATCCATCTCCTGAATTCCTTTTTGCTAAATATCAAAGTTAAAAGAAAAAAATGAATCATAGCTGTCCTATAAATGAGGTGTGTATACATGTCATAATGGAAATGAATAGGCTGATGGGAGTGAAAATTTTCTTCATCATATGCATAATATTAGTGATTGAAATGCATGATGCTCCAGAAGCTACTAGAGAAACTACATCCTTCAGATCATAGAGCAATCCTCCCAGACTAAGGAAGGAATACTTGGGTATTATGTTTCGACATGGCAAGAGAATGAAACAAGGTATTCAGGAATGAAGCCACCTGTTATGCTGGAGTAAAAGAAAAGATGAAATATTAAGAAGGGTGTCATATGCTGCTCAAACCTTAAACAAATTCTTTCTTGCTGAGAGAATAAACATCTCTATTCTTTTAAAAAGTGTTTACATCTAAATGAAGAATCTGCATAATTTGGTGTGCTTATAAATATGCAAGCGGAAGAGTATTTTCTATTAAATGAAAGCTGAATTAACATTAACAGAAAACTCAGTATAACATTACTGTGTTGACAAATGGAATATGTCCAAATATTTTAACTGTCTTTTACATTCACACTGGCAGAATGACATTTATGGCATGATTTCTTAACAGAAGACTTTGAAAATATTTTGGCTTAAACCACCTTTCTGCAGGGATTATGATAAAAAGAGCAAAACCAGTTAGTAAAAAATAAACACATGATTTGATGAATGGATGTGTAAAATAATGAGCTCACAGTTGGATGTCTGAACGGAGGAAATGAATGGTCATTTCTGTCAGTGTACAGGGCACTTTTATTCTCTGCTTTCACACATTCGAGTTAGATGAGCCACCCGACACAACAGTCCATTCCTGTCTGTGTGACTTCTGATTTTGAATCTACACCAGAGAAAAATTTCCATCATAATTTCTATTATCAGTTTACAATTACATGTCTATTTAAGCTATGCTGGATACTAACGGTAATAGAAAACTAAAACACTCACAGAGCTCCCTGATTGCACGTATAAAGACGGTCTGTAAAAAGGAGGAAGTGCCTTATGGTATTCACTATTGGAGATCAGCACTAGAGTGGAGCTGCACACAAAGGATTGCATTCGGGAACAGTTAAACCAGCGGAACAGAACTGACGAAACACACAGCACAAGACAAAACACTGTGATTGTCAGAAACTGTTAGAAACTCACAATACAGTAAATTAACTCGAAAGGAGAATGAAAAGAATTAATCCTTATTGAACAAAGATTTGAAAAAAAAATCTAATAGGTTAATATTATCTGATCTACAAACTGCAGAAGGTCTGAATAAGATCTGACTGAAGGCAAGCTTGTAGAATATTTTTTTAAACTAGAATAATGTGGGAGGGTACAACAAATTTTGGGCATCACCATACCTGTGCTTGATAGTGCTTCTGGATACAATAAGAAAGCAAGCTGAACATTCCAGTGAGTAGCATTCCTCTATAGCCTCTGTATCAACTCCCGACTTCACGTTCTTTCCCAGCTTGAGTTCCTACCCTGATTTCCTTTGAGGGTGGGTTGTGATGTGAAAGTGTAATAGAGGGAAATGAGAGGTGGTGGCGGGGAGAAGGCAGAAATCTTTAATAAATAAATAAATAAATAAATAAATAAATAAATAAATAGTCCTTTCCTCTCCAACTTACTTCTGTCTGTGGTATTTCTTAACAACAGTAAAACCCCTAACTAAGAAAGCAGGTTTATTGACAAAAGTATATTTTGAAAGCAGTTGGCAATATTGATCAAAATTGGAATTGTTGAATATTTGCTTGACACGGCCTTTCTCATCAGAAACATTTAGTTAAGAGTCCACCACACAGAATGTCAACATTTTCTGACAGGAATGTACATGATGTTAATTTTTGGAAGGTAAACATATACAACCCAAGATACTGTGGGCTGCTGATTGAAGAATGTATAGTTTCTATAATGTCATACTATGGAATTGTTAAAATAACTGAGGTAGAAATGTGTACACTGTCTTATCAGCAATACAGTTAAATAACATCATTACAGAAGAACACATAGGGTTATGTGAAGTAATAAAGTTGTCTATTCTATACTCCACTCATGAGCTACCCTATGTAATAGCCCATTGTTGTCTATATGACTCCTGACTTTGAATATTCAGCAGAGAAGATTTGCCATTATAGGTTTACATGAATAGAAACATTTCAAAAATACTACAAATTATTGAAAATGGTTGCTTCCGGAAAGCATAGTGGGTTAGGAAGCAAAAGGAGGCTTAAAATTCTTTCATTGTAACATTGTGCACTCTGGGGAACTTGAAGGTGTATATTTATAAGTTTTGACTTTTTAAGATAATGATAACTACATGAGAAAATTCACAAGGAAGCTAAAGTCCTCCATCAGTGGACTGGGGCAGTGCTGACTAGCACTGAAGGACAAAATTTGCTCAAATGCTTAGAGATTATGTGTAGATAACAAATTTGAAAATGAAGCTAAAACAACCATGGCCTCAATCCTACCATATGCAACTTAGAAAAGAAAGGAATGGAAAGTATGGTCTTCCACAAGGAAAAGCTCAGCAATTCTTATCCCATGCCAAATTGTCAGATATAGGAACCATACACAGAAATAACATTGTATGGTATGGGCTCAATAGGTTCTGTTTAAGAATATATTCTGAATATAAATATATATTTTAAACATATATTCATACAATAACAGTGAAAAAAAGGCCATTAATTTGAAGAAGAACAAAGACAGATATAGGGGAGGGTTTGCAGGGAGAAAAGGAAAGGGGAACATTTTATAATTAAATTATAATCTCAAAAATTATCAGAATTGAGAACTAAAAAGATCTCACACATTCTTTGAACTTTATGAAAACCACTAGGAGATTCTGTCTTCCTAAACCAAAAGTCATGATCCCATGCTGTGTAAATGAAGGTGGGTGGCTAGCACAAAGTTTGACAATGCGGGATATTTCTGAGCATACAATAAATGCTAGTTAATCAAACATGCAGTGAACCTGTGCTCTTCTTGACAGGGCTTTCCTACACTGTAGTGTGAAACCAAACACATCTCGATAGCCATGCTTGGGAATTCACTACATGTTGCAACCTGTAATACAACACTGCATCCACAAACACTCCCTCTGGGTAGATCTGAAATTTTTGCATCTCACAGACTCTAGCATTTTTACTGTGCACATAGGACTCTCTACTGAAATAAAAATGTAATGTTTGAATGAACAAAATTAAAGACTTATGCATCAATGAGTCCTCAGCATGGAAGTATAAAATTAGAAAAAAATTTGTACTTTTTGGAGTTAAAACATTTGACTTTTTTGAAAATATATATGGTCGTTGATTTGATTTTATTAAATAGAAGTTAAATAAATTTTTGTTTGGGTTTAGGACAGTGTTTCCAAAAATTCAGAAATGGTTATAAATACATTCCTACCATTTGGCAGTATGTGAAGTATCATTCTTTGCTTTGGCAAATGTAAAATTAAAATATCAGTCAACTCTGAAAAATGATGAAGATGTTTAACATATATTTGATATATACATATATATGAGAAAGAAAGAGAGATCATGTCATAAGTAAACAGAAGCCAAAGCACAACTTTGAGTTAGTTTTCCCCTTACTCCAGGGATTCTGAGAATTGAATTGAAATAAAAATCATCAGGTTTTTTTTTTTTTTTTTTTTTTTTTTTTGGTTTTTCGAGATAGGGTTTCTCTGTGGCTTTGGAGCCTGTCCTGGAACTAGCTCTTGTAAACCAGGCTGGTCTCGAACTCACAGAGATCCGCCTACCTCTGCCTCCCAAGTGCTGGGATTAAAGGCGTGCGCCACCACCGCCCGGCAAAAATCATCAGTTTTGCATTGCAAGACCTTTCACCCACTGCGTCTTCTTACTGACACAAGCTTTATTTTTGTATATAAAATAAATAAGCATATTCATCTCAATTTTATACAACTCTGGTTTTAATAAACTTCCATACATATCAAGAACCTGTAGTAAATTTTATTTCTTTAGGATTAATTATCATTAAGTACTTTATTCATATACATATATATATATACATATAATAAAATGCACATAAAATTATCTCAGGTGAAAAGGGTTGTGATTGGAAGAAAATAAGGAATACTTCTACAAGACAACGGTTCCTTGGGGAGAAGAAAAGGACAGGGTAGTCAAAACAAGCTAATCTTTGATTACATTCCATTACTGAGGTCAGAATCATGAGGCCTGCAACGTGTCCACTGTGGCCATTGCACAAAGATGCTTTCTTAGGTTTGAGCGTCATTGCTCAATATTTTGAAAGCAGTGGCATGAAGAAATGACTGAGACACGTAATGTAGTCCATTATTTCTCACTTGCACATCATTGAATTGCAGTGTCATGGTTTGCCAATACTCATTCTTTTCTCTGGGCTTAGGTAGCATTGGGCATTAAACAGATAGGAAGGGTATCTTAAGATCTGAATGGCATGTAGTGTTCAAAGCTGACATATATAAATGGTAGACAGCTGTCCTGGGGGTGAGGGGCAAGAGATAGACAGTTTCAACCATCATGGAAAGAGGCGGAAAGTAAATAATTAGTGCAGAAAATAGGGCTTCAGATAACATGTTGAGCACAAAGGCCCCAGAAGACCAGAGAGCACTATGCAGCCTCAGAAGCAAAGCTTGTCATGTGCCCACATGAATAAACGCAAGGGAGCTGTTTGAAAAAGGCCATGACACAGCTAATCCAGAATATTAGTCAAGTAAAAGCTGACTTTAGATTAGACCTTTATAGCAAGAACCCTGCCCAGAAAACAAGGAAGACCTAGGAGCTAAGAGCTCAATAGCCCTCAAAACTAAGAAGTACTGTAAACATACTTGAGGGAGAGTTTTGCTTTTGTCCCTGTTTATTTGTTTGCCACTGAAAGACCAGAAACAGGGCATCAATTCTAGAATATCGAGAATCCTTATATATCTAACTCTACGTTTTCTTATTAAAGAACATTAAATGCACACACTTTTTATTTCATCTGGCTAACTCTATAGGCTATATTTGAAATAATTAATTTGACATTTTCATGAGAGATGCAATCAAGGAATATTTCAGTTATTCCCGCAGAGAAACACGCCTTCCCCCTTCCTTCTTGGCTCTGGTATAGATGGACATGGACAGCAAAGTGTTTAGTTGGCAGCATCTGTTGCTCAGTGTGCTTTACGAAGTTGTTGTTGTTGTGAGAGGAGGTAGTAATGAGTTTGCACTGTTCCTTCTTTGGTATCAAGTTACAACTAACTAGTACTCTCAGAGAGGCCTTAGTAATGTCCCAAGCAGTTTCAGATCAAGAAGAAAGGAAAATTAAACCAAAATCCAAGGTCTAGATACCTAAATTGCAGTACTTGTAATATCTAAACTCATGCCAGTGACACAGAAGGGGTTAGGTATGAGCCTCAGGAAGTTAGGAGTAAAAAAAAAAAAAAAACAAACACAAGGAGTCATGGACAGGTAAAAAAAATCATTCATTCACTGGCATACAGGCTGATGGGGAGGCAATTGCAGACAGGTGCTAAGGTATGTATCAGCACACACACAGGCCTACACACGACAGCACAGATGAATAGGTACATGCCCTTGGATGAGCACACATGGGTCTATACAAGTGGGCTTGCCAAAGCAGAGGTAAAGACATAGGTTCTATATCTCACCCCAATGCTGTGTTTATACAGACTCATGCAGGATGATAACGTACATAGTATTGTTTATTTTGGGTCACTGTCATCAGCAGCAGTTGCCACCAAGCTGACTCATGGTTCTCCGAATGCCTAGTGTCAGTTCCAGTTTGAAACTCATGCAGGGTATCTATATCGGTGTCAAGTGGTGTGAACAGGAACAAGCCTCTACGGTCTTGTGTTCCCTTCAAGATTATCATTGGAAATGGTGATTCATCAACAGAAGGCAGTATCAAATTGGACTCTAACCCAACACTCATCATCTCCTGTAATTACTTACTTTACCTCTGATAGCATAAATAACATATAACACAGTCAAAGAGAAAAGCAAGCCCCAATGACCTCATTTCCTTCTGCTGACCTGAGTGATGGAGATGGGTCTTTATCTGTCTGTTGCTTTCATTGGTTAACTAATAAAAAAACTGCCTTGGCCCATTTATAGGCCAGCCCTTAGGTGGGTGGAGTAGACAGAACAGAATGCTGGGAGAAAGAAGCCGAGTAAGTGAGTCGCCATGATTGTCTCACTCCAGACAGACGCAGGTTAAGATCCTCCCTGGTAAGCCAGCTCGTGGTACTACACAAAATATTAAAAATGGGTTAGATCAATATGTAAGAGCTAGCCAATAAGAGACTGGAACTAATGGGCCAGGCAGTAATTAAAAAAATACAGTTTCCGTGTAATTATTTCGGGGCATAAGCTAGCCATGTGGGCGGCTGGGTGCCGGGGACGCAGCCCCGCTCCTCCTATTACAACAGAGTGGCGCCCAAGGCAGCCCCGCAGCTCCTATTACAACACCTGAGAACTAAGATCGTGTTTCCCTGAAGTGTTGTTGGAAACAAAACAATTATGACTCCAAATACTTCTAATATGAGTCTAATATGTAGATAATCAATTTTACTTTGGATACACTCATAAGACTGTTTTGATTCATTCAACAAACGAATTATAGTCTGATGGTTATAGAATGAACTCATTCAGATTGATAGAACACCTAAATCTATAATCGTTTCCATACTGTCATCATTCACATTCCTGTCCATTGTCGGCTTCTAGCTCATGGCACCCTCTTTGTCTGTTTTTACTTCTAAATAATTCGGGGTGGTGCTAAACAGTCCAAACGATGTGGCCCCATATGATTTTTATACATTCAAATAGTTTGGTCAGAACTAAATGTTCAGCTCTGGAGAGCAGTTCATTTATCTGTTACCTTTAGAGCCTGGCACACAATAAGACATACATAGTAAATGTTTGTAAAATTATTTGCTGCCATCAGAGCACAGTTAGTTGTCTAAATACCCACTGAGGCTCACAATGACCATAAACATGTTTTAGGGAAGTATAGTTTCCATTATTCATTAACTTTCAATTATCTTTCCTTTTTCTCTATTGAAAAAAATTAAAGTCCCCTGAAATATTTAAAATTCAATTTATTCAAAGTGCCAGTCCACTAGGAATAATGGTGTCATTAAATGTTTTAACTGAGATCTAAAGTATCAATTTTTTTAAAAAAATATACATGTTCAGGTGGTGTGACATTCTGGATTTTCCTAGCATTCAACTAAGCTAATAAAGAGTCATAAAAGAATGTGTCTATCTAGCAATTAACTCTAAAAATTGAACAATACATTGGTTATCCATTTTATTTTCATTATAGGCTGTGTAGCTTATAATTTAGATTAGTGGACTGTAGAATCTATTTTAGAACCCAATAAAACTGGATATGAATGAGGGATGCTCCAAAAATATTGTAAAACTTAGTTTCAGCTCTTAAATGCAAGGTTGCAATACTGGTAACCAACAGCAATTAATTGTCTCTCCTGAAAGCCAATCATAAAATGGCACTAAAGGAATCTATTCCATGCACATTTGGCACAAAGTTGCTAAAGCCTCTGGAATTAAGAGACAATAAAAGATCATATGCCTGAGTGAGAAATCACAAGCTAAACATATCTTATTTTGTATCATAAAGGTTTCTAAAACTGACCCATGGATAATGATTCATTTTAAAGTCTAATAATTTTATTTTATAATTATTCATATTAGTAGAGGAAAGTTTTCCTTTGGCTGACTTTCACGGAAATCCAGATTCCACTCATGTCCCTTTGTAATTCAACCTGGCAGAACATTTCAACCTCGAAACCTGCTGATATAGAATGAGAACAAACAACAACAGAAAATCCAAACGAGAAAAGCTGGATTTGAAATCAGGAAAGAATCCCCCTCTGCTACGTACTTGGTGTATGACCCCACATAACGTGCATAACACTCTGTATTTGAGTGGAGAAACACAACCATGCCAACTTGAGAGTGATATTATGGAACTGATACAGAGGAGAGCATATAGAACTACTTTCTATAGGGGTTGGGGTACAAATTTTCAATCACATGTTCTTGAGTCCATAATATTTATAGGAAAGAGCCAGGCAGATGGGAAAGTGGGGGGTATTAGTCTATTTGCCTACATAATGTTTTCAACATACAAAAACTTACTGTAAGCCTTCCTTTTAGACCAGTTGGGGCAAAATGGGTAGACTTCCTTAAGTCACTAGGAAATGGGTATTTTCTTGGTATGAAAACCTTGTGCAAGAAACTGGAATCAGAAAAGAAAGTTAGGAAGATTATGAAGAAGAGTGACGACAGGCAGGTAGCTAAGCAAAATAAAGAAAGTAGCCACAACGCATCATTAGTGACACCTCATATGCAGGCAAGAGCAAAGCCATCTGAACACAAAATAAGGCTTAATAGCACTCACCAAATGGTGAAATGACAGATAATAAAACTGTTCTCAGAATGATTAAAATGACAAGGTCCATTTTGTAGAAAGTCTTTTTGTACCTAAACTGCATCAACTCAGGTTCAAGCCATAAAAAAGCGAAATCAATCATACAGTAAAAGCACTGATCGCCAAAACAATTAAAGAGTGAGTTAAGAACAATGTCAAACCTATGGTTAAATTACAAACACAATGCCAAGTTATTGAAAAGGACTTGAAAAATGTGATGAAAGAAAATGCCGAAGCAGAGAAATGTTCATCTGAAAGGAACAGGAAATTAGAGTAGTGTGCCCGAGAGCGATCGATCAGCTGGGCAGAACAGCAGACCTTCCCGGAGTACAGTACATTGTTCTCATGTGTTCCACTCAGGAGAACCTCTAACCTGGATTCTGCAGCAGCTCAACTGGAGGCTGCTCATCTGTAAGGCAAATGACATAATGAAGGGAACTGGCCACCCCTCTGCTCACCATCTCTCTGACTTCCACTGCAATGTAGTTTAGGAGTAGACTTGAGCAGTAATGGCTTGTTCTTCATGTCTACACATACAACATAGTGAAATACTACAACAAGAATGTATTTTAAAGTTAAAGGAAAATAGATATGATATTCTGCTAGTAAACATTGCCCAAAATACAGATGAGAACTCTTTCAATTACATAAGTTAGTCATTTTTATTCTAGAGTTCCCCATACACAGGATACATATACATACATAGCACAAACATGCACATACTCACATATACACAACACACACATTCATGTACACACAGAAAAAACACATGTGCATGCATTCACATACAAAGACAACACACATACACACAATGAGAGCTTATTTTAAGTGAGTCTACTAAAAAACCGTCTCAGTATTCTTTCTTACAAAGGTATTGAGGTAGAACTGAGCTCAACAGCATCAAAGAGGAGAAAATTAGTCAGAATTCAAAGAGCTCAGGTAGCATCAAGAGTGGCGTTTGCTAGAGTGGGAGGAGTATTGGAAAGAATATGCTGTAGTTCCTTCTCGTAACAAAATAACGGTGTGTCACAATGGAAAGAAATTATCTAGTTCTACAGAGTCTTAAGTACATTGCAAAAAGTAAAAAAAAAAACAGTGACAGAGACATTAATGTTATATAAACTATTATTACAGTTATGTTATAAACAGTTTTATCAAAAGCATTAATTACACCAAAAACAAAAGTAGCTATGTCATAGCGCTGTTGCAATATTGAGAAAAGATTCAGAATATTGGATATGTTTAATTCTGCCAAAACATAACAGATCTGTCTGTCTGTCTCTCCCTCCTTCTCTCTCTCTCTGTATGTGTGTATGTATGTATATGAGTGTGTGTGTATGTGTGGTATTGAACCTTGCTGAAAATCATTAACTCAGAATACAACTTCTAGTTCTACAGAGTCTTAAGTACATTGCAAAAAAGTAAAAAAAAAAAACAGTGACAGAGACATTAATGTTATATAAACTATTATTACAGTTATGTTATAAACAGTTTTATCAAAAGCATTAATTACACCAAAAACAAAAGTATCTATGTCATAGCGCTGTTGCAATATTGAGAAAAGATTCAGAATATTGGATATGTTTAATTCTGCCAAAACATAACAGATCTGTCTGTCTGTCTCTCCCTCCTTCTCTCTCTCTCTGTATGTGTGTATGTATGTATATGAGTGTGTGTGTATGTGTGGTATTGAACCTTGCTGAAAATCATTAACTCAGAATACAACTTTGCTCTATCAGCTCTTTAATCCATACGAAATAATGTATTTCCATTGCATCAGCATTTTTTTATACCAACACAACTAGTTAAATTAAATTGTCCGGTAAAGTGCTACAGACAATATGTTAATTAATCATTGTGTGGTATTTGCCAATCATATACAGAATGATGTTCACCTGGGACATCTTACATTGCATAGAGAAGTCAGCTCTTCCTTGTCCAAAATTAGCACGAACCGGGTGAGTTTTCTGAATCAATTGTCACGGACCACAAACTAAATATATATCCAAGGAGAATCCCAATTTCAGCTTATTTTCTAGAACCACCCACTATCATGGTATTTGGACTCAGCATTCTTGCCCTGCACAACTGCTTAGAAGCAGTATTAATTATAACAGAAAGTGCAGGACCTTGGCTAGACTTAGAGGAGAAAAAACAAATTTAGAGAAATATATAGCCTTTGAGGAAAAGTCAAAGGAATGAAGAATGTCCTGTCTGGAGAGCCTGATGATGTAATACATATCCTTCAAATAAATAGAAGTGGTCTTTTGAAAGCTGACTAAACACTTAGGCTTGCATTGGAGCAGGAGGATTAGGGCGGGCTATCCACAGACTAAGTTCCAGTGTCTTGTCACAGAATTCTCTTTCCGGGAAGATGTTTCAGAATAAATTCATCTCTGCCTTTCAATGGAAATCGACTTTGGGGGCAGAGAATGTAAAAAAGCACTGAACTGGGTGACCTTTAAAGTCTCTGTGGCACCTTTGACTCCACATCACGCCTGGGGAGCTGATACCGATTCCAACTGTGCTAGCCTTGAGAGATGGCAACCCTATGGCGATTTACCAGGTCTGCAAATGAAAAGCAACGCGGTAGGAGATTCTCCATCATCAGGGTTCTCCACGGGAGACCAAACTGCTATTCCTTGGTTTTCATTTTGTCTATAGCATTATTTCATTTCCATTGCTCCACAGGTAGATTGTACTTCATTGCACTGAGTGCCAGGCTCGAGTCAACTAAACTTTCAGGAGGAAAATATTTAATCCTGACAAGATCAGTAGATCTATATCACCCCTCCCCCAGTTTGAACGTAAAATTATTTGGTCAAATACACCCACTACTGTGGGTGTTACTGATCAAATACTTAGGGATTAAGGCTTAAGTGTTCTAACCTGTAGACACCCAGAAACCTCTCTGTGGTTTGAAACTTCTCAAACCACCTCTGAAATGAACAGAATTCAGTAGGGAATGCAGGAACCCCAAAATATGCAAATAACCCAAGGTCAGCGGGTTTTTGTTTTTGTTGTTGTTGTTTGTTTGTTTGTTTGTTTTAGCCTGCTGTGACTTAATGTGCTTTCATTAAAAAAAGTGAGGAATGCTAGCCTATGAAATTTGCTGGAATTACAAATTCTTACCAATTTTTAAATGAGTAATCTCATTAGGGTTTAACCACAAAATCTTTCTGCTGGTCTTCTGTATATTTCATGCAATACACTGTAGTCTGAAATTTGTACATATATCTAGTAAAAATCTCTAAACACTGTCATTTTACATTCCCCTTACATTTTTTCCTTGTTCTTTTACATGTATGTAGGATGGGAAATCAAGAGAGGCTGTCCAAGGGTTACATCTTAACTTTTTATATTCAATTTGCCATACTGTGAAAGAGAATTCCTTATTGGCATGGAAGTTTCTGTGGGTGAATTTGAAAATTCAAATGTGTACAATGTAGAAAATTGTGATTCTTTACAAGTAAACTAAATTCATAAAACAAGAATTGGTATGATAAAATGCACTCAAGAGACTACTTACACAACACCCACTGGCAAAATTTCATCTTGACATGTTTTTTTTTTTTTTTTAAAAAAAATTATCAACCTACAAACGCTTATGGAGGCCCTGTAGTGCACATGGTACTGTGCTAACAGATGTGAAGATAATGATGTGTGTGACATAATGAATTAATAAACATATTTAATTAATGTTTAGTGAGCATGATGTACAAAGCAAAGTGTTTGTTAAGCTTTGGGAATATTGAAATAAGTAGGAATGGTAACAAGTCAGTTGTAATTCATATGTCAAGAAACCTTACAGCATGCAAGGCTGTGAGCAGGAATTGTGAGGTAAAGAGGTGCACAGGATCAAGAGAGTTGGGAATATAGCCCACGCATTCTGGGAAAGCTTCCCTGGATAGGGAAGCCCGACTAAGGCTTTGGGTATGGGCTTGCTTTAGAGATGGAAGGAGAATGTCCCTATCAGACTATTAAAAGCCAAGAGTGGCCAGCCAACCAGAACCCTGAAGCTGAGCGGGAGCCACAGCAGAAGTAGGTGATACTCTATTGGTCAGAAGAATCTCCAGGCATGCAGGCAAAGACAGTGAGGCCTGACTGTCTAAGAACTGCCTACTGTTTCTCTTCTATTACTTCTTCCTCCTTATTTGCTTTCATATTGTTGATAGGCTTTTCAAGCCATGCCAGGCAGGTAATAGAGTAAGGGGAGATGTGTGTTTCTTTGTGCCAACGTAAAACTAAACCTTTAGCTGAGGAAGATCATAGAGTCACTGTTCCTTCTTTCCTCTGTTCGTTGCAACTGGATTGAAATAATTGTGCAGCGTTCTCATACAGCACAGAAGAATTATTTTCAGATGCATAAAAAAAAGTCTGAGGAAATTTACAGCCTCTCGCATTGTCCTCAAATCCACGTAAGTGAAGGGGTCTGAGCATACAGCTGCAAGGGAGGGAAAGCATAGCCCACTGTAGAAAAGGTTCCCTATATACTTCACTAAGTACTATAGACTCACACGGTCACAGCTAAGTTCATCTCTCTTGACAAAGCTCACCGGTGCTTCTGTAGTGAACTTGAGCTCATATTTCAGCTTTAGAAGGTGTTAGCAACCCTAAATCTCTATGATTGAGCAAATCCCAGCAGGGTCTGTATTGTTGAGACTATGAGCTTCAACTTTTACTTCGTCAGCTTTCATTTTATACTAATGATATTTACTGTTCTGCCAAGTTGAAACTATATCTACTTATTCATGTTGACTACATTGCTTTGAAAATTATGGAGTCTGAGGATAAGTTATACAACTTCTTTTTGTACAAAAAATTAAGATGGATATATATATAAATGAAATTTTTAATAACAAATTTTAAATAAAAATATTTTCCTACAGAAAAAAATCACTAAATCTTTTTAGTGAAATGATCAAAATTTTAATTTGTATGTTAAAGGATCTTAAGTAAATAATTGAATTATCAAATAAAAGCTCAGGGAATAAATATAGGTAATTTTCAGCAACAAATAATGAGGAAAACAATCAGGAAAAAGAAAACATAAATAAGCAAAGTAGATAAATTATAATTCCAGACAATAAGAAATCCTGGCTAGCTGTCCTGAGAGAGTTCTTACTTCACTCTCTTGCAAGATTTTATGGTAGAATAAACATGCAATTCAGTGGAGGAAAAGTGTATAGCCAGCAACTTCTAAATTGAACACAGCCATCTTGAGTTTTATGCTGAAAGAAAACATCCAACTTGGGATGATGTAAAAGAACCTGGCTCTGCAAAGCTTAAGTTTGTCTGTGACCTCTAGCTCCGGTGATATTCCTTCACAGTATCTCAAAGGAATTCATTTTTCTCATTCATATAAAAATAAGTATGAAATCTTGCACTTTTATTAACATTATTTATGGAAACCAAACTTTATGATGCAAATACGATGTATTTCATGAATTCTTTCTTAAATTGACTACTCTGTTCTTTGTATGCTCACATTGTGACCTAACAGTCCATTATAACATGATTATTTTGCTTCCTATAGTCGTTCACCTTGTCATTCTGTGAGTCATTCTGTGGTAAGAGAGCATATGTAGATACCACTGGAAGAACCTATTAGAGTAAGTAAGATGTAGGGATGTGACCAGAAAATTTATGTTGGCTGAAAGTAAGAAGGAAGGTGGTAGGTAGGAGAGGAGGGAGAGAAGGAGGGGGAAGGGAGCCAAAAGGGAGGGAGGGAGAAAAGAAGACACTAATTTGCAAATGGGAGCTGAGTGGAGGGAGGTTAGGTACAGAAAACTTACCTGGCCCTGCATATATTCTGCTTCTGTGGACACATTCTGATCATCCCTGAGTATGGGTTAAGAACAAACTGTGTCATCTTATCCAGTTCTACTAATAACATTTCTTCTTCAGGACTTTTGAATCTTCTTTTCTTAGTCCAGTAGAAAATAAATCAGGACACTGGGTTCCAGATATGATTATCAATAGAAAACATATGTTAGCCTAAAATTCTAATTGGATTTGCAGGAAGGGTTGTGCTCAGCTGGAACACATTCCCTAGGTTCATACATGCCACCACCTGTTTGGTGTTAAGAGAGTTCAAGACTGTCTTTAGGCCTGAGTCTGCAAGGTTGTCTTTTATACAAGATACATCTTGGTTGGAGGACAGCTGTGAAGATTTAAAAGTCACCCAAGCAGAGACATCTGAGGGTGCAACAGAAGAAACACCTCATTGCGTTTTAACTGCCTTTTATTTTATAGGGTTGTCAGGAGCAAAATGAAGGAGGTAGTCAGAAGTTGAAAGCTTTTTAAAAATAAAAATAAAAATAGCATTGCTTACCACAAGTAAAGGTGTTAGAGCTGCACACACATATAGACACTTGGATAGTTGATGTAGCTATCAGTGTGGAAAGAGGGTTTATGTTGAGGGCAGTGTCGGGCACAGAGGTGTTAATACAGCCTAAGGAAGGGTTAGGAGTTTGGAAGGAAGTTGCTCCCTGTGGATGCAGGAATGATAAGATATGGAGATAGTTTAGCTCTGTGCTCGGGAGAGAATATTGTTGTTTTACTCTTCATTTCTAGATTTTAATTTGCTTAGAGCAATGTACTTCTCAAGCCCAGATTCAAACCAGTGGAGTAGGCATTACCTGGCACCCTAAGAAAATCAAAACCATTGGCCCTGGCCCAGTCCTAACAGCACTAGAAAGTGGAATGACTCATATTTAGCAGCTCTTTGGAGTTTCAGTGTCGTTTCAGGTTGAAACATCACTCACCTGGTGAGAACATGCATGCTGAAACTTGAAATTACAGACGATTGGATATGGGTCACAGTTACATTATTTAATATGCAAGTTGCTTTGTTTTCACCACAATCCATAACCTTGAATATACAAATAAACATAATTATAAAATATTTATAATACATTAAAAAAAGCAAAGTCCCAGGTACAGTTACAGGGTAAAGTACAGTTTAAGAATGGGGTATGTTTCTGCCATACCTATAGCCTCACATCTGTACCAGCCTTGCTTTCTAAATCATTCACAGTACAGGTCCAGGATCAATCTAAAACACATGTGGGAAGCTAATATAATTTGGACACTTCTTGATATCTAGGCATATCCAGACATCTTTCTACCCCAGCTATGTCTCAATTAAAGAAGCATTATATAAATATATACTATTATTAGTCAAACTTTTTAGATGTGTTGAGAATATGTCTTAAGTAAATATATATATTAACATAAATCTGATGGCTTATTCTTTTTTACAAATGTGAAATGCTATGTAGCGGTTTAAAACAACAGACAGCATTAAAATGGCTTCTGATGACATTTATACTTCAGCCAATATTATTCTCATTATATACAAAATACAGGAGGATCAGCTTATAATGCACGATTTCATTCAATTTTATCAGACATGAGTCCCGAGAGGCTGTCTCCTAGTCCTATGTAATGTGAGCCCTGTTTAGCATTACAGTGACATTATAAAGTCACGACGACTGTCTCCTTGAAGAGCTTTTATTTATGGGAACATAGAGATCATTTCCCTTCAGTTCTAAGAGGAGATAGTAAAAAGGAGTTAGGTTCATGAAAAATAAAATCTGAAAGCTACTTCCCAGAGAAGTAGATATGTATATAAAGCCTAGGAAGTCTACACAGAAAATATAAGCAGGAAAAGCAGTTGCTTATCATGCTCTTTTCTCTGATAACCTGATTTTGTGAGTGTTTCATATGGCCATGTAGACTTAACATGGGAAACATTTGATGACACTCTTACGCTGCCGAGTCATCCTGAGGATCAGTAGACTGCCGGCTAGGCTTTGCAGTTTCTCCCTATGTGCTACTATCTTATTCACAGATTAGTAGTGTAAGATAAATACTAAAAGCCACCAAGGCCAACTGCTGCCTCGCAGATGTATCCAACCATTTGAAACTGTGACACAATGTCATCTACAAAATCTACTCAGAAGTACAACACAGCCAATTTATTAAAAAAAAATAGGAAAAATGCAAAAAAAAAAAAAAGTCTCATAGCATTGTAAACATGTTTGTAATTTTGTGTTGGGCTGTATTCACATCAGCAGTAGGATACACCAGCCCAGGCTCACAAGCTCAAAGGGTCAGTCTCACAACAAAAAATATGTGCACATATACAAAGTCCATAAATTGGCCAAGAGAATCCAAGCCTTCAATTCCCCAAACTATTATTCTCCCAGTGCTTAATATCTCTCCTTCTTTCCATTTATTCTGCAATAAAACACATGTCAAAAGTCAAATGGTCACCATTTGTCAAATGTCAGCATCCCTTGCCAATTGATTTCTTATAAACTTATAATCACTTAAAGGACACGCATACAAACTATGAAACAGTGTGAGGGATAGCTGAGGACTAATTTCTTCTCTTAGGTTGTGAGTTCAAGTGTTATTTCTCTATTCTAATTCTCAGAACTAGCAGGTATAGAAAGACTAGGGGCCTTAATGATCAGTGATTCCTGCTTAAATTAGGAAAGGGAAGTGACGGGCCTGTGAGGTTATTGGAAGTTCACATCATCGTAATACTATTATTAGCTACCGTCCTGAGACTTAAATTCTACCAATCAGATCTCCAGTTTGCCGAGAACATTGCTGCTGACTGTTCAGAGGTGTGCCATTTTTCTCCACGAAGCAATTTAGAGAATTTATTAGCAGGCATGTAGCAGGATCATCGTGCGTAGAGTTCATGATGAAGACGTCCAGTGGGGACCAGAGAGAACCAAATTGACAATTTATAATGGCCCAAGGGAAAAAAAAAAAACTCAAGCCAGAGAGGTTGCATCTGTACATGCCAGAGAAATGAAAGCACTAACTTCTCATACAAATTCTGCTCATAACACAGGCAGAGCAATCTTGGCAACAAGGCCAGAGAAACACTGTAAATACACATCCTATAATATCTACATGCCCAGACCAACATTTAAATCCTTAATCTGCGGAGGTGCCATTTAATGTATTCTAGTGGAAGGCACTGCAAACGAGCAGACAATTGAAATTACACTATGAGTTTAAATGAAATTGAAAATGCTCCAGAAAGTTTCCTGGGCATGAGCTGATCTTGCGTATGGCAGAAAATCAAACTCAGATCAGTGAGTATTATTTACCTCAGGATACTAATGTATTCGATGGTGGGTTAGGTGACGCAATCAATCAATCAATACTGCCTGAGAATTCAATGAGCTCAGGGGACAGAAAACCAGGAATATCTATAGAGGATGTTGTTTTCAATTTTTTTTTCTTTTAAAATGAACCTTTCACAATACATCCTCACAAGAAGTTTTTAACACTTAAGGGGACCATGTATCCTCCAAGTTTGCAGGAGGGACGGAGTGATCTGAGACACGTCATATGCCCTGTGAGTACTACCAGAGACAGCGCTGGTTGTGTTAGAAAGGAAATCATCCAGAACCTCCTAGGAAGGAGTTGGAACACCAACTTCTAGCATTTGCATTCCAAATTTTTTTTTATTAAGAATCGCTGGAGAAGGTTCAGGAAATTACAAATGGAGATTAATCTTAAGGAGAGGAAATGTTACTAAGCCTAAATATTTTAACACATGGGTTTTCTCAGCCTAGTTATGCATTTGTAATGGATCACGTAAATCAGACTCTCTGTAAAAGAGGAGTTTTGCAAGAAACTGCAGAATTGAAGTGGTTCCACAGTCCTTAGAAGAAGGGTTAGCACTACAACCTCAGTTTAGCCACATTGGCTTACAAGGTAACTGAACCCTGATAACAAGTCCTCACAACTAAAGCAAACATTTTCTGTGTGATCCTGGGCTTCAAAAGCTGTCTGTGGATCTGGAGAAGTCTAGGAATCCTGAAATGAAGTCTCTGTCTGCTACAGGAGTGGCCATTGCAAATCTATTCCGTTCTGTTTCACCTGCTCAGTCTTGAATAGAGCAATTCCTCCACACACAGCATATTTTCCCACAGCCCATGAAGGCTGGGAAGATGCTCTGCATGCTAGCCCAACTTTGTCTGAATAGAAATGTCCCTAAGGGTCATTAAGTGTCATAAATCATTCTGAGATACGTGTTTTTAATTTTCTATGACAAATCTTTAAGAGAGACAAGTGCTCCATGAATTTTTTTCCATGTTTGCACAGGCAGAGGTAGACGAGGTTTTATAAATCTTCTCTCTTAGTCTAAACCTGATATTTATAGTATGCTCTTTCTGTGTCACACAGTAAAAATAGACAGAAGATAACTGCGCTAGAGATGGGATGGGTTTGGTGCTGACAATTTCAACACTCTGTGGGTTTTTTTTTTTTTTTTTTTTTTTGCTATTTTCATTATAAAAGCCAGACAGAAGGTGAGTGAGAATAATTTTAAAGAAACATGAGTTATTTAGTGGACATGTTTATAACCTAAACTGTGTTTGACAATTAAACCATATAGAGCAACAGCCATTTTATAGCTCACAATGGAGATTAGAACAATTAGCCAATTTTCCCAGGTTAGCATAATCGTTAACTTTAGTTTTCAGCTATTACTCTGACTTCCATATCATTATATTTCTAAATTAATATATTACAAACTTACAGTGGTTAATATTTTGTCTTATTTTCAATAACACAGCTTTACAGAAAGACTTTATTTATTTAAACATATAGAGCTAATTGCTAGGTACTACGTACTTTGTGTGTGGATCTGTATGTATATAGTTTTTACACTAAAAACTCAAATCATCACTACTTACATAGAATATAAAATAGGTATAAATGTTATATATTTTCTACTGGAAGGTAAAATAGGGCACAGAGTGAAACATTCATTCAATCAAACATTCTAGTTTAAGGAGTCAACTTTGATCACAATGGGTCACCTCCTTTGAAATGAAGCAATGGTTGATAATTGTAAATATAGTTGTTGTACAAAAGCAACCAACTACTCAGATGCAAATACCTTTTCCAAAGCCATCACAGGTTCTTTATACTGAAAGATAAATTTGTTTGCTGCCATTTGAAGAATCTTATGTGGAACATGAGAAACAACTCTTTATTCTACCTTTCCCTAGGAGCATTGCGATAGGAACTGGAGAGATGGTCTTGCATTAAGTGTACTTGCTGGGCTTTTAGCAACACATGGTGGCTCACAACCACCTGTAACTCCAGTTCTGGGGAATCAGACACTCTCTGCTGGCATCCATAATAGCACATGAAAAACACTTATACACAAAATAAATTTAAAAGTCTTTTCTAAACTTTAAAACACGATATTGTAATTAATCCTAAATTGTTTTTAGACCGTGTTTAAGCATGCATTTGAGTCTGAAATTTGAATATCAACTTGGCATAATATTAAAAATAAAGAATGCATTTCAAATTAAAATTTTTTCTGATTCTTTTAATGATATCAAACAGTACTAATTAAGTAATAGTTTTATCCTCATTAATTACTGCATCACATTGTGTACAAATAACTGCAATTGTTTGAGGTCACAGGATTAAATATTAACATTGTCTTTAAATGTCATTTTAAATTTGTCTATATTGTTCTGGCAACCAGACTTAATCAAATTTACGTGCCTGAGAAATTTACAAAGTCTATATGTGCACATAAATGTGTATTACAGTCATTCCGTTTTGATAATCCTCTTATTTGTATCTCGTGACTAATAGTCGTATGTTCCAAGTGTGGGAAGTACAGTTTAAGTGTGTATGGGGCATACTGGTATAAGAAGGGTTAGAAAATTGTATAATTCAGCAGAGATATGAAGTAGAAATGCAAGCAAAATGCACATATATGACATAATAGATTATAATGCCAAATTGCCTGGGGTTTTAAGGCTCTGGGGCATAATGAACTTAAAGCCTCATATCCTTTTATAGAAAAATTTTAATTTACATAAAAATTAAGGAGCACACATGATTAAATGTATTGTCTTTAGGAGTAAATTCTTTGAGATCTGAAATGACTGAGCATATCTACTTAAATATACTGAAGCATGCTTGTTTCAGCCATACTCAGTATTTGCATATATGGTTGTAGAAATTAGAATATTATAAATTACTGAAACAGATACAAAATCACACTTAGCAAGGTGAAAAATTAAATCCTAGTACCTATTACATTTATTTTCTAATGTAAAATTTTGAAGACTGAACATGCAATTCTTGATACCAAGTTTTTATACAGCAAATTAATTTTATTCTTGGTATGAATGTGGTTTTCCTCATTATACAATTTTCACAGAGTCCCTATTATGAAACACAGTTGTCATCACATGACTTATATTCCATAAGTGCAATCGTGCATTTGAATTCAGATCAGTCAAGTTATTCACATTTTAGTTATCAAGAACCTGACCTTCGGCTTCAAAATTATATATTTTCAGGAATTTATAACAAATTAATATGACCTGAAACAAGGGTAATAATTTGAGGATAAAGAAGTCAAGCTCGGTCAGGTGACGGTGGCATACACCTTGAATCCCAGGACTCAGGAGGCAGAGGCCAGCCTGGCCTACAAGAACTAGTTCCAGGAATGTTCCAAAGCTACAGAGAAACTCTGTCTTGGGTGGGAAAAAAAAGAAAGAAAAAACCAACAAAAAAAGTCAAACTTGACCATCAGTAGAGGCTCCACAAAAGTTCTGTTGTCTTAGTCAGTTTAGTATCATCTACAGACCCCCCCTCCCTTCCCTCTCTTTGTGTGTGTGTGTGTGTGTGTGTATCATGTTTATTTATATCTTCAATGGCCCCTGACCAGCCCCATGTAGTCAGTATTTCTGAAACGGTTTTTAAATTTATTCTTTGAAAATGTCGTAGGTATACATTGCAACGTAATCTTATCCACCTCAAGCTGTCCCTGGCCTTCTCCACAAGAGCTCCCTTCCAGTTTCTTGCTGCTTTTTATTTTTTTAAAAATTTATCTACTTGTTTTTATTAACTCACCAGAGAGGAACAGTGCCTTATTCAAACATCATCAGAGAAGTTTAGTTCTGCAGCAGATGGGAACATATATAGACACCCAAGCCAGACATTATTCAGAGAGAGAGAGAGAACTTGTAACACTGAGACCTAAAAGGGGGCTCTCCATTATAGCCCTCCCCTCAGAGCTCAGAGAACCCCTTGAAACAGGAAGCAGAAAGTGTTAAGAGCCAGAGAGGATGATTGACACCAAGAAAACAAGGTCCTGTAAATAAACATGAGCAAAGCTCACAGGAACTAACAGAGACTGAGCAGCATGCAAAGGGCCTGCCTGGGTCTCCACCAGGTCCTCTGTACTTTAGCTTCCAGTTTAGTGTTTGTATGAGATTCTTGAGTGTGTGAACAAGTCTTCTCTTGAGCTCTCTTCCTTCTGTTTATCTTTTTCAAGTTTAAAATGATTGTTTCTGCTTTATCTTATTTTATCTTACTTCATCATATTTTTGAAAAATTGATTAGTGAATGGAAAGCTGACTGCTAGGCTAATAGTTAACAGCTGAACTGTCATTCATACCTGCTAGGAGAGGGAAATCAGGTTTCGCCAATGGAGTGACAGTGGGTATATTTGGGTATATTTGGGTATATTGGGGATATCAACCACTCCAGGGCAGATCTTACGTTCAGTAGTTGATCAACCTGTAATGAACTCCACACATTTCAGAGTGTGCACATGTTTTTATTTGGTTGCTGTTTAGTCATATTCTGGGTTTTGTGTTTGTTTGTTTTTCATGTTTTTGGGGGGTGGTATTTTATTTTGTTTTCTTCATTTTGAGGATCTTTGTTATTATATTGCTTTTTTGTTTGGTTTGGTTTTTTGAGAAAGAGCTTAAAGTTGGATCGGTAGGTACGGTAGAGAATCTGGAAGAACTTGATAAAGGAAAAGGATATGATCAAAATATATTTAAATTTAAAAATTGTTTTAAATAATAAAAATATAAAATAAATGTTTTTGTTTATTTTTTTAATTCCAATTAACACTTTCCATAAGTTCAAGAATTGTAATAGGAGCGGCAGGGCTGTGTCCCCGGCACCCAGCCACCCGCATGGCTAGCTTATGCCCCGAAATAATTACACGGAAACTGTATTCTTTTAATCACTGCCTGGCCCATTAGCTCCAGCCTCTTACTGGCTAGCTCTTACATATTGATCTAACCCATTTCTAATATTCTGTGTAGCACCATGAGCTGGCTTACCAGGAAAGATCTTAACCTGCGTCTGTCTGGAGTGGGAGAATCATGGCGACTCCCTCTCGGCTTCTTTCTCCCAGCATTCTGTTCTGTCTACTCCGCCCACCTAAGGGCTGGCCTATAAATGGGCCTAGGCAGTTTCTTTATTATTTAACCAATGACCTTCCTCCATCAAAGAATATGGTTTTATCTGCTGGGATGTGTACAACCTTTTAGTAGCTTCCCCTGCCTGCCAATGCAATTGCTCTCTCACTTCTTTTGCAGCTGTCAAACCCCAACAGCTACCAATTGCAAGTAGATTTACTAGCGGGGGGCCCTCTGGAGCTCCTCCCGACTCTATGCTGAAATAAATGATCTTATTAAAAGCATAACATCTTCACTTACTTTTTGATGAAATTAGTATTCTGTATTTTCAAAAATATCTGACTATATTATTGTAAGGATTCACAAGCAGCTATTAACAGACGAATGTTTAAATGACTTTGTAGAATGCCCTATAATCCTCAAATTTGACTAGCAACTGCTTCAAGTACAGTACAATAGATTAAAATATTTTAGTGCCAAAATACTAATTTACTTCCCAAAAAGATTCACTCCATGAGGAGTGTAATTGAAGAAGTATCATTTCAAAGGAGATGAAAAGAAAACATCTTGAGACTGCCTGCTACTGCTTGCTTCCCAGTTAGAAGGTCTGGTATCAAACACATACACAACAGGTAATAATAACCATATCTGAAAATGTTTCAACATTTGAAAATATGTTAATGTTATCATCTCCACAGAAGTTAGTTTTCAAAACGGAAATTAGTTTTAAACTATGTTTTGGCTTGCTGACTCCTTTTGCTTTTGAGACCTAAGGAGATAAAATGAAAAGGGGTAAAGATAATGCAAAAGGATGGAGGTCAGAAGAGCAGCCTGAGGGAACATTTATCCGTGAAGGTGTTGGCACACATAAATATGAATGCTACATTCCCAAGATTCTAATATCTTAAAATAGATCAGAAGTTCAAGTTGTTCTTTGATACCTCCCTAGTTTTGGATAATTAATGAGTCAATAAGATGAATCAGGACCAGGCATAGCTTTAGTTTATATTTTAGCAAAGGCAGGCTTTAAGTGATGTCTAATTGAAAATTGTTTATTTAGTTGGGCATTGGGTAGAGTTCCTATAATCTCACCATTCAAAAGGCAGAAACAGAAAGATCTCTCTGAGTTCAAGACCAGCCTGGTCTACATAGCAAGCTCCAAACCAGCTAGGGATATACACAGTGAGACCTGTCCCAAAATAAATAAATAAAAAACAAATAAATAAAATTAATAGCATAGACTTAACTGAAATTTTAAAATTTTTGTGAATTGTTTTGTATTTTTATCTTTAAATAGAAGACATTTGAATTAGAGTCTTTTTTTTTTGGATTTTTCTTTTTTTTTTTTATTCTTTTTTACTTAAAATTTCCAACTGCTCCCCGTTTCCCATTTCCCTCCCCCTCCTCCCACATATTGCCCCCTCCCCCCGCTCCCCTCCCCCTATCCCCACTCCACTTCTCCTCCCCCTAGTCCACTCCCCCTCCCTCTCGATATTGAAGAGCAGTCCAAATTCCCTGCTCTACAGGAAGACCAAGGTCCTCCCACTTCTATCTAGGTCCAGGAAGGTGAGCATCCAAACAGGCTACGCTCCCACAAAGCCAGATCATGTATTAGGATCGAAACCTAGTGCCATTGTCCTTGGCTTCTCATCAGCCTTCATTGTCCGCCTTGTTCAGAGAGTCCAGTTTCAACCCATGCTTATTCAGTCCCAGTCCAGCTGGCCTTGGAGAGCTCCCAATAGATCAGTTCCACTGTCACAGTGGGTGGGTGCACGCCTCGTGGTCCTGATTTCCTTGCTCATGTTCTCCCTCCGTAGCTTTTGGTTCCTGTCCTGGAACTAGCTCTTGTAGACCAGGCTGGCCTCAAACTCACAGAGATCTGCCTGTCTCTGCCTCCCGAGTGCTGGGATTAAAGGCGTGCGCCACCACCGCCCAGCTTGAATTAGAGTCTTAACCAGTTCTTACCATGTTCTCTTTGCTTTCCTATACTAGTAATTGGCCAAATTTGATTCTCAAAGAATGAGATCGCAAGATGTGCAAGTAATATTTTGATCATTGATAAATTTATCTACTTAAGTATACTAAAATACCTGTAGATTTATATGTGTTTGTGTGAGCATGTATAAGCATTCTCCTTTGTTTTCCCCAAGGACTGCCTCATTACCACACATTAATAGAAGTGCTTATAAATACTAGGTGAGTTCAATGTTTCTGTTTATACTTTACACAAAAGAGAACAAACCACTTTGCCCTTATAAAAGCCATGCTTTTTCAATGTCCATGTTGTTTAGCAAGAAGTCCGTTTTACTTCTCTGGGCACTACAGTGTTATCGTGGTTAAAGTTGTCTTCCCAGCTTGAGGGTATTCATAATCCTATTTATTTCATGTGCAAATGCTTTTATTTACATCCCCATTTCTTGTGATTTGAAATAAAACACAGTATTTTCTCCTGTTTCCTACCATCATACGTTATACAATGTAACATGGAAAAGAATCTCACATAATTGGAAAGTAGTCCTGAGAAGTTGGCTTTTTTTGTTTCCAGGAGGCAATATCAAAGATCCGTTCACTTCCTAGTTCTGGTCACTTACAGAGTTGGAGATAACTCAAAATGAGCTTCATTTTATGTTTATACATATAAAATTTTGGTCAAGACAGAATATTGTTCTTATATATTATTTTCACTATGTAGAATAGATCTTGATTAATATTTTCACAATGTAGTATAGTGTACATGAAGAAAGATATGCCAGGCTTACACAATTTTGTCTAATAAACATGTTCATATTAGTCCCATCATTACAAATCTTGCTTGAGGCAAAGTGGTATGAAATAAGTTAATGTAATGAAATTTATATTACAATATTATGCTATACCATAGCATATAACCAGTACAAGACAACATTTTTCATGTTTTGGATAGATATCAAATGTTTGTTTACTATGCAGTGATATACTATGACAAAAATTGTCTTCGCAACTGTAAGTAATATTAGCTGAGTATAAACTTGGATAAATGAATAATGAGAGGAAAAATGCAGCATCTTTATATGGGTCCAAAGCATAATGGATATTTTCAGTAGAAGAGGAGTTAGTAAAGGTTTTCATTGCCATATGACTTTTCTTCATGTACACTGCAACTATTCAACCCTTCTGTCACAGGTTGAAAGCATGAACCACTGATCAGTGTATGTACATGACTGTGATCCAATATGGTGACATTACAATATGGCTAGTGAATTTCATTTGTAAAGATAATAATAATAATAATAATAATAATAATAATAATAATAAATAGTGGCAACGTTTTATCTCAGTGCTCAGGAAGGAAAGGTAAGCAGATCTTGTGAGTTCAAGGTCAGCCTGGTATGTAGAGAAAGTTTCAGGACAACCAAGGCTATACAAAGAAAGCCTGTCTCAAAAAACAAAAAAGGCGCAAAAGGAGACATATCGGATATATAGCTGAGTGAGTTACTGCTTAGCAGTCATGATGCCCTGGACAATATCAACACAAACAAGAAAATAGGAAGCAGATACTATGTTGCAATTTAGACTCAGTATGTTATGGCCATTTAAGACAAGGGAAGCTGGAACAATGATTTACACTTCATTTAATCAGGAAAATTATACGAGTGGTTATTGCAGTAAGACTTGAGGGCAAAGCGGGGGCTTGATGGCTTTTGTTTGGGAAAGCTTAAGTTTCAGAAGAGTTGCTTGGGAGAAATATGTACTCCTCTGAAATCTAAGTATGATAGAGCAGAACAGGGTGCATACAAAGTGAAGTCATTATCGTATAACAGATAAGTTAAGAGTAGAAACATCGAAATTACCTAAATGAGATAGAGACAGGTTAGGCACACAGCTATAGCTAGAAAAAGAAAAAAAAAAAAAAAACCCTCTGGAAAAAAGGCGACAATGGAAATCTCCATGATATTCGTGATTGTGATTTCAATTATATTATCAATAAAGAAAGTGACAAACAATAACAGCAAAGAAGACCCCCATGGGTCTCTTTGTATTGGGCACAAAGCCCCCTACCCCCAACACCTGTTTTCAAAGAGAGAACCTTCATGAAACTGAAAAGAAAAGTTAAGGTGGCTGCTTTCTGACTCAAGAAGAAAACCTCAGCAATGACACTGCAAGACTGATTTTTTTAAGAAGAGAAAAAAGGGGAAGTTTATGTTAGAATGCACTAGGGTACAATCATATATTTTAATTAGGCATATTAATTAGTTGAACCTAACAGGGCTTTTGGTTGCTGGACTTTAATTCTTTGATAACTGGATCTTGGTAGTCAAGCTCAGGAGGAGGAAGTTGCCAAATAAAGGAAAAGACCTTGGTGGGTACTTTTACAGATGTGATCTAATGGTTTGTGGCAAGACAGGGAGGGGGAAGGCCAAGGCCTGCTAGCACCACAGGCTAGATTGGGTTAGTGTTCCTTCAAAGACCTTATAAGATAAGCCATCCCTTGTCATTAATACCCTATATTTGGCCATGTGATATACAAGCCATTGGGCTGCCAGCAAGTGTTTTATCTGTTTTATGAAATGTCTGTGCACAGGGCTTTGACTATGAGAGCAAAGAAGTAATGGTCTGGAGTGGTATAGAATTGTCGGCAAAGTCACAGATGAAAACTCCGTTGAGAATGCTGTCTTCTATGATGAATAAAGAGTGCACAGTCTCATCCTTTATCCACAGTTTTATTTTTCGTGATTTCAGTCACCTACAGGGAACAGTGGTATAAAATTCTAAATAGAAAATTTTGGCCGTAAACAATTTGTAGGTGTGAAAATAGCAGCTATACTCAGTGAGGCAATGAAATGATGCTTTGTCTCGCGTACTCACCATGACACTCCCTGTGTATCAGTCACTCTGAAGGCTACCAGATTGGAAATAATGGAATTAAAGAAGCTATTTCTAGTGACCCTTACAGAGTAGCTTAACCAGTCTGCCTGTATCTTTCACTTTATTTTCTTTCACAGACACATGTTCTCATTTATTACAAATAAAAGAGTTTGTAGGCATGGGGAGACAGCTCTGTTGGTAAAATACCTGCTTTGGAAACAGAAGGACCCGAGCCTGCATTCTCAATGCCAATTAAGAAGCTGGGCATGATGATGCATAGATTTTTACCTCAAGCTAGGGAGGTGAGGACAGATAGAAGCTTTCACCTGTTGGCCAGCATTGCTCGATCGGGAAATATTGTCTTACAAAGGAGATTAATGATCCACCAAAAAGACAGGAGTCAATTCCTCCAAGCACCCAGATAACTCACGATCAAAGTGCTTGACAAATATTCTGAAGATATGAGTTGATTCCTGAGGCCCTACGTAGTAGAAAGAACCAACTCTCATAAGTCGTCCTTGGCACACACATGCCTACACACATTAAACACACACACACATACATACCCAAACAAACATATACATACCTCATACTTACATATATACAAAAATGGTATCATAATACATTAAGATTTTTTTAAGAACAAACTATATTCACATTACAGTTGTTACAATATTGTTCTATTTGTCAGTTGCTACTGGTGAACACTTATTCAGATAGGCTATAATTAAACTTTATCCTTAAGATATATGAATAAATAAAAACATTTTCTGTAAAGGGTTATAAGCATCTGAGGTT
The DNA here is from genome assembly GCF_950005125.1 of Chionomys nivalis. Lineage (NCBI taxonomy): Eukaryota > Metazoa > Chordata > Mammalia > Rodentia > Cricetidae > Chionomys > Chionomys nivalis. The sequence continues at coordinate 35,596,842 of NC_080107.1, read as the reverse complement.
TTAGTTACCTACTGGGGTTTTGTAATTCAAGCCTCACAGATAATGTAAAATTATCATATACCATGTAGAAAGTGTACTTGTTGATTTTAGGACAAGTGGACAAATGATTTGCATTAGTCTTGCATGGTATGTCCCAGAGCAGGGGAATATCAATAGCAGAAGAACAATGGATTTAGGTTATATCACAACAACCAAAAACTTTGAAAGCCTTAAGTTTAAACCTTAAGTTATAGAGTAAAATATTCTATATTTTTGGGTGCTCTATAATTTTATAATAATATGGGTAGTGATTTCTCTAAATATTTCCTTTCAAACAACTGCATATAACTTCCATCATCCTCTGCTAATGACCCTAATTTGCCTCATGGTGTGGGATGTCATTCTGTATATGTGTTACTTTTATAGGCTAATGAATAAAGCTGTTATGGCCAATGGCTTAGCAGAGCAAAGCCAGGTGGGAAATCTGTACATATATATATGTATATATATATATATATATATAGAGAGAGAGAGAGAGAGAGAGTATAGGTGGAGTCAAAGAGACTCCATGTAGCTGCTGAAGGAGAAAGATGCCATCACAATTTTTTGGGTAAGCCACAACCTCGTGGCAATACACAGGTTAATAAAAATGGGTTAATTTAAGATATAAGAGCTAGGTAGGACTATACCTAAGCTACTGGCCAAATGGTATTGTAAATGATGTAATTAATACAGTTTTTTTGTGGTGATTATTCGGGTCTGAGCCAAGGAACAAAGACAAAATCTCCAGTTATTGCCTATGTCCTGGCGGAGGTGACATTAACTCACCCTTGTGTGGATAGAATGATCCATACACAACCCAATTAGACCCTCCACAGAGATGTTTTTCTGAAACCAAAGGGTAGCACTTTCTCACTTTCTCTCCCTTTTTAAAAATTCTACGCAGTTGGGTTTCTCTTTCTTGAGCTGAGCACACTGTGACATACCAATCTGGCCAGACAAATCTAACACAGCAGAGTCGATGGCTTGCACTTATCCCAGGACAATTTTCTTCATTAAACACAGTAGCGTCCCATGTGGCTTTTGAAGTCTCACACTGCTATACTCAACAGCCTGTTTGTTAGCTTTAGCTCCAGAATTTTATTTTACTTTTTTTCTGGGAGCATTTTTTTTTTTTTTTTTTTTTTGCTAGATCATGACTATGGATAAGGTTCAAACTATTAGAGAAACAAAGTTCCTGAGGGAAAGCAGGCTTCTCATTGTTCTTCATTATTTACATAGTTGCTTGTATATTTCTGACTACTTACCCTAATTTACATTTTAATGAACTGCCTTACTGTACTTAGCAAATGCTTAGTAAGTCAATACTCCAGGCCTCATTTTAGGAATCAGAAAAGAGAAATTATTAGACTGATAGCAATGATAACAAACCAGCACTTCTGCAAAAATTGCTAGTCAGAAAAATCTTTGGATTTCAAACAGAAGTTTGGCACTATTCCTCATTTTTTTTGTATTTTTTTAGTGTATTTCTTTAAATCAGATTACATCACTGTGTTTGGCTAAATTAATTATCTTAAAGTGAAACACTGTATCACTCAAGTAAACTCTCAAAACGAAGCAAAACAAAACAGAACAGAGGGCTGAGGAGATGGCTCCTTTGGTGAAGTACTTGCTGGGTAATAAGGGAGGGTCTTCAGGCGCCCAACACCCACATATATGGTGAGAACAAACAGGAATAATATACCTTGCATATTCATGTTTCTATTTACAGTTAAGACAGAAATAAATTCCAGTTTGTCCAATGCAAGTTAAGGTTTTGGTTTTTTTAAAGAATAAACTTCCTTTTGCCCTGTGTTAAGTCCTTGCAAGTTAAGGTTTCTGGTTCTTTGATCAGATGTGAACTGAAAACATGTTTTTCAGTCTACCCTAAACTTGCGTCCACAACCACACTATGTACATCCTTACCCTTGTTTTTTCCCTTTTATTGATTCTTCCTATCCACGTAAAAGCCAACTCAAACACACATGGAATCTCTTCATCTTTCATCTAAAAGGGACCTCAATGGGCCAGCAGGGTCTACTCTCTAAAATTTCATTCTAAGAAGAGGCAACTAGACTGTCCTGTTCTGGGTGCCTCCCAAAATACAGTTTCCTTTAATTGTATCATTGTGGATATGATCCATCTCCTTGCAATTCTCTCTAACAATACGTGCCAAGCAGGTATGGTGACTCACTTAAAATGTCATATATGATAGGCAGAGACAGCAGAATCTCCAGAACAGCCTAGCAAGCTAAACTAACTGAATCAGTTAGTTCTAGGTTCAAGTCAGAGACTGCTTTCAATGAATAATGTGGAAATCAAGTGATGAAGACCCTCAGCATCAACCTCTTCCTCCACACTCATATACATATATGTGTATACCGGGTAACCACACACACACATACACACATACACAAGTACATATATACATATTAAGACATGTCATACACATCATCTGAGAAAACCTGAAGACAAAATATATAATAATTAAAAGACAAAAAAAAAACAAACAAAAACACAAGCTTTTCCAGGGCTGACACTGTTTTTGTCACCATGATATGAGCTCTCTAGAAATCTATTAGTAAAGATCTTTCTTCTAACCTAAGTAAAGGTCTAAATTCCAAGCTACGCAAAAGACAAAAGAGCTGGATAGGTCAATGACACATCAAGGGCACCATTTTGGGGGAAATATAAATATCAAGAGAGTCTCTTATCTGAGAATGCCACTGAGGAGGATCCGTGTTTTGTAAACAGAGACATAACAAAGTACTTCCCTAGAGCCAGTGCACACTGGCCAAATGCCAACCTGGATCAAGGGGGCTATGCTCCATCCTAAGCTGACAGCAGAATTTAGCAGTGTTATCCACAAGCTATTGATTCTGTAGGAGCCGTGAAGGTGAAGTCTAAGTTGCTAACTTGCGGTGTAGAACTCAAAATACCAGAGATGCCGGGAGCTGGAGCTTTTTCTGAGGAAAACTGCAGCCACTCAGTAGAGCCTGCTTAATAGAGAGGTTATGCACACTGCAGACAACAGAACTAGAAGCCTTGCAGGGGCTACCTAAGTCCTTAGAAGCCTACACAGTTTCATCACAATCCCCTGATCTCAGACACGGAGCTTTAAGACTTGCTGTTTCGGTTTTGTTTTTGCTCAGTCTTTCCTGTGTTACATTTGAAGAACACAACATGCTTTGTACTTTATAGGCATTTGTCAGTAAGACAATGCCTTAAATTTCTGATGAAACCTGGAATTGTAGCTCCAAAAATGTGTCCAAACTGTAAAAACTGTGTTATTAAATGTGAAATATGGTTGAGATGGTAGCTATAAAACATAGTGTGTCCATGTCCAATAATGGACTGGTCTCAAGCAATAATGCCATTTATGGAGAAATCACATAGCTTTATTTTTTGCTTTAGTCAACTTTTATATCTCACTCTTTCTAAATACACAAATGCATGTCAGTATCCCTTGATTGTTTAGTCAATGGACACTATTTTAATATCCTCTCCCTTAGGTAAGTTAAAATTGCATATGTATAACACATATGACTGAGTTCCCTCAAATGACCAATACAAGCAAATGTGTTTGGAGACAGGCTTCTTAAAGAGGTAATTGTGATTAAATGACTTCGTTAGGGTCAGCACTAAGCCACTATGACTGAAGCCTTTATAAGAAGTAGCTAGCGGCTGGGCGGTGGTGGCGCACGCCTTTAATCCCAGCACTCGGGAGGCAGAGGCAGGCGGATCTCTGTGAGTTCGAGACCAGCCTGGTCTACAAGAGCTAGTTCCAGGACAGGCTCCAAAACCACAGAGAAACCCTGTCTCGAAAAACCAAAAAAAAAAAAAAAAAAAAAAAAAAAAAAGAAGAAGAAGTAGCTAGCTGCCGTGCATAGACCCGGGGAGGGAAGACGATCAGAAGACCTCAGATTAGATCAAAGCCAAAGGCCTCCTCTCAAGAAGTTGACTCAGTCAAGAAAATGCTCTCTTACTTCTACATTCAAGAACAGTAGAAAGCAAGTGCTGCTGCTTAAGCATGCTATGGTGATTTACAATCCGCATAAATGCATTGCAAGTTCTAGGTTAAAACCCTTTCCTCTGGAAAAAAACAAGACTTTTGGCAAGACTTCCGATCTTTATGAGCAGAAATCCAGATACTCAAGTCATCTATATTTCCCTTAAGCCTCACGTGTTTCATATTGGTAACCTTTCAATGGGCACATTTTCACCCTCACAGTTCTGTTGAGTGCAATTAATAAGTCAGGGCTTAAATATCAACATACTTATTATTATTAAATAAATACCAAATTTTAAGCCACCATATGCATATTTAGCCTTTGAAATATATATATATATATATATATATATATATATATATATGAACCAGAGCTCCTTGAAGTTTCTATGTCCTTAGTCCATCATTTAAAAAGTTCCTGTTTTCAATAAGCTAGCCAACTATCACTTTATTTTACATAATACTTCAGAATGAAACAATGTTTATTTAAACTGTGTATGGCTGTCCTGTTCCATATTAATCTAGTGAGCTCAACAGATTTTTTTAAACTTCCTATCAAGCACATGACCCTTGAAGGAGATCTAGAGATGGAGATGGTAGGGCACAGGTGCTCTGAAGGGAAAATGCAGAAACGTACTCAGGGCCTTTACCTAGGAAAGACAGAGTGAAACAAAACAGAGGGTAGAATGAGAGGAAGGTTAACAAACACTAAAAAGGATTGATAAAACCCCAGTGAAATGTAGCATTCTGTGCTGACTTAAAGATACATGCATACCATATGTATATACATAGATAAATAATTTAAAATTTTAAGTGATGTTAGATTACTTGGGGTGGTAATTTTCTCTATAAGAGCCATAGGCAGTCTAATAAAAACTCATGCCAGGCATGGGAAACTTTTCAAGTTGTTGGTCCTGGAAGCCCAAACATCGTAGGCTATTGCTATTGTCTTTAGTTGCCTTCCAGAATTGAAGGTACCATTGGAGACTCTTTGGAACATTGGACTTAGAGAAATCAAACTGGAACTGAGGATCAGCTTCTCATAGTATATGTAGATGCTCAGCAAACTTTCAAAAAAGAAAAGTAATTGATAGTCTTTTCAAACCTTGTGAAAGACAACAATGGCCCACATGGCAAGTTATCCCAAAGGGTGTGATAGTTGTATTTATTTATTGGCATACCAATTGCTCTCTTATTAGATGTAAGACCCCCTCAGTAGAAGAAGGAAGTGGAAAGATTGTAACAGCCAGAAGATCAAATGTCTTCTGAAAGACACATATGACTTGTAAACTGCAGCTGTGCCATTTAAACAATATTGTCACTTAAATACGATATACACAGTGACAATGTCACTGAATGTGCCAACATAGGTGGGCAAATAAAAAAGGCCTCATTCATTGATGAATAGCTACAGTGCAATTAATGGCGACTGAGTGATAGAGACTAACTTTTCTCTAGAAACAAGTCCTTGATGGGTTATCTAATTCCACATGATCAACCCTAAATACATTTACGCAAAGCAGCAGAAAATGGAATCAAAGAACGGATCTAAACAAGTTAAGCATGTTAGTTGCTAATCTAAAATTGTGATTGGCTGAAAAACATGCTCAATCAATAATAATCAGAGTCTTCTAAATATGCAATGAAACAATAACCATACTCTAATTAAAATGCCCATCATGTGCCCAGTGGAATAAAAAACAAAGGCCTATTTGTAAGATTTTGACACTTCATTCCAAATTAAATATAAATTTGGTTTCTCAGCTCAGTCGTAGTGAATCATTCATTGCGACAGGTTCACAAGCTTGTCAGACTACTTAGAGCCCTGGGTGTAATATCCAGACTACTACATTTGTGTGATTCTAAAGTAAATATAGCTCATTTACATTGAGACTTGGCCTCTGTCAGCAGAATCAACTGTATTAAACTATTACATGATGCTGCCATGTGCTATGATTGATCAGGATTTAATCTAAGCTGTGTGTGTGTCCAATTGAGAAAAAATAAATTTTGATGAACTCTATCAATATTGCAGGGACCAATGCATTCAGCAATGCTTGAGATAGATAAAATTATGATATGTAATGATATAAGGGTTTCAAAGTGCATTTGCTTCTTCACATATTCTACATCAAGCAATAATTTCATTCATAATTCTTGATTACAGAAAAAGTGAATGACTATCAAGACAGTATGAGTAGGAAGAGAAAAAGCCTTCAGTGGAATTCTCCAGAGGTAATCAGGACATGAAGATTTAATCGTGTTTCATTGAATAATATCTCAATTTGTAAATAAGTTAAGAAGGGAAGTGATAGCACTAACTACGGAAAATGCCAAGGGAACATGAATTCAAGGCAAAGCCCCAGAGAACAGCAATAGTTTGATCCTATATGGACATCAGAAATGTAAGTTTAACCTTGAGTGATTCCTACATAAAGTGAAATGTGGACCAGTTACTTGTACCTGATGATAGACAGGGGTTGGGATGCAGTAGAGTGGTAGAGATTACAGAAGGGCAATGAGAACTTCATGCTACACCATAAGTACAGAAGGAATTGATGCTAAGATATCGCATAACATTCAACCTTACCTTAAACTAATATTCAGAGCAGGAGAGAGCACATTCTCTGGAATAAAATTGGATTTGTTTATGTGTATATGAGCGTGTGTATTGTTGTTTGTATGTGTGTCTTGTGTATGTATGGATGTGTATGAGTGTGTTTGTGTATATATGTATGTGAGTTTGTGTGTATGTATGTACATGTGTCTGTGTGTACATGTGTATGTCTATATGCATGTGTATGCATTTGTCTTTGTTTAAGTGTGAGTATATATAAATATATATATTTGTGTCTATGTGTTTATGTATTTGTGTGTGTCTGTTGCTGTGTGTTTGTGTCTGTGTGTATGTGTAAGCATAGGTGTCCACTTCCACACATGTATGACTGTTCTCAACAAGCACATAGATCCTTTCTTAGCTCATTCAATTTTACTTTTTTATTTATAAACAAAACGCCATTTATTCATTCAGTAAGCATTCTCGAGCATTTATTCTGAATGCATATCCCTTACATAAGAGTCCTAGGTATGCTGGAATGGCAGTCCCGGGCCAGAGAGATACATGGCCTATCTCCATGAATGTGCACTATATTAATCAAAACAGGAAAAACAGTATATTGATAGCAACTAATGAAGTTCAATTCGGAAAAATATAAATACTGGGTAAAATTTCTCTTGAAATTTGAGGACTTTGTGAAAAAAATTAAAAATATGACAATACTAAGTTTTCAAAACTCAAGTGTTTCAGGCTCTATGGCAGTTTCTTTTATATACAGCTAAATAAAAATAACTAATACTTCCTTGAGTCCCAGTAAGAGGCCATCTCAAGTTGAAAAGAGTTCCATTTCTCACAATAATCATCTGGTGACACTGCAGATAGAGGAAGAGAGCTCGAGGCTTCTACTGATTTGTAGGGGTGATGCTGTGTCCACAAGGAGAAGAAAGACCATCATGAGATGGAAGGATGTGCCTTGAATTCCAATTTTCTCTATGCCATCATGTTGTTTCCATCTTTCTGAGCCTCCCTTTGAAAGTGAGGTGGCAAAATACAATGAAATAAACCCTTTACGATTGGAAGGCTAAAATCATAATGCTTGAGTCTTATGAAAAACTTCGCACTGTCTAGATTTAAATAATCTACTTTGTAAAAGTGTCTTGAGTCAAGTACATCAGTTCTCCAGCCTCTGGATTCCAGAAGCCAACAGAATGTTCCATGGATGCATAACTAATGCGATGACTGAGAAAATGAATAAAAGTCCCAGGGCATGGTGACTTAGCAAGGGATTTAAACTGATCCCCAAGAGGTTTTTTTCCCCCACTGTGATTCTATAATTCTGTAGTAAGAAATAAAAAGTAAACAGAATGAACCAGAAGAAGGATTAATTGCTTTTTAAGTTCCTGAAACCAAAGAAAAGTAAAGAAAAAAATGTATCTGTCTCCAAGGAGTCCATCTCTGGGATTTTCTTTGTCTCCTATATTGAGGGGAATTCTAGTTTCACCCTGTTGTGAGCCCTTGTTCTGAAGCCCGCCCCCCACCAAAGTCTCCTGAGTACAAACTGCTTTCAGCTAACACAAATATAATATTGGAGACATTGACACATACATTAAATTTCCTTAAAACACAGATGAATGGTGCAGCAAGATTATCTTCAAAGTTATCATTCTTTCTGCTTTTCTGAGAATCTTTATAACCAAAAAAATTAAAGAATTTAATTCAACTTTTTCACATATCCGGAGCCTTTTGTGCAGTCCTGAAAGCTGTTTTCCTACTGTTTGTCTAAGTCCTTCCAGCTATGAGGATTTCACTGCCAAATATTTGTGAGACTGGACTTCATTAAGTGTGAAGATGTCCTCCAGAAAGACAAGTTTAATGGGGGCCTTGAGTACCAGCCTCAGTACACCCCCGCGGCTCAGAATAGGATGTCTATGGCAAGTGATAACGTGAGGGTGGAAAATTAACTCTAATGCATTACCTCTCCATGTTCTTTATTTTTTTTAATTTTGTGAGGGGGGGGGGAATTGAAGGGAAGGGGCACAGAGAAGAAGAATAAGGGGACAAATGCAGAGAAGAAAGGATGGTAAGGGCAAAAAGTAAAAAAAAAAAGTAGCAAGGATAGCAAGGAGAAGAAGAAGAAAGAGAAGAATAAGGGGTGATCTCCATGAGGTTTCTAGTTTTCAGAGCCATAGTTAGAAAATTTCATAGTCAAGGACAATGATAACATGCATACCAAAATCGCATAAAAAAGCAGGTAGAACCTAATAAATCGGTACTCCTAAACAGGTGGCCTGACCCAGGAAATAGTCAACATTCAAGGGGAAGTACCTGACATCCCATACCATTAAATTGAGCTACTACACGTCCCTGAATCCTGGATTCACCCATCCTTTCTTCCAGTCTCCCTTATGATAACTAGATTAGCAAATGGGACATGCTGCCATCCTGCTCAGTGCCTGTCTTGTATAGAAATTTCTATGTGATCTCTTAGCAGATAATTTTGTGGGATTGACTCTATGTAACCACGACTATAAGAACAAAGAGTGAATGTTGTCACTCTAAGGCCTCATGGCATTGGGGAATGGAGCAAGGTCATTTCACTGTCCATTCAGAAGTTACACTGCTGAAGTCTTTTGAGAATGAATCCCATTTTGACAGGAGAATCAGGGCTTCTCAAGGTTTTTACAGATCCGACAATGACTTTTCCAAAAGACAAGTGCTCCTGTAGCTCTGCAAGATGGGGACTCCCATAAGTCGTACACTTGTGGGTTTGCCTTTATGAATCTGTCAGCTGTGCATTTCCTGAACAGTCTTGGGCTCCAGCACACGTTCTTGCCGCCTCCACTCTCTAAAAAAGTGCAGCTGTGTTCATGCTGCCGAACCACGTCGTCATGAATGAACAGACCTGTGCTTTCTCCGTCTTTCTTCTTCACTGGGGAAATGTTTTCAGCTCTGAATGCTTAAATCTCTAATATGTTTTATATGCCCTCTGAACATATTCACAATGTCACTCTATGTTAATTTGCTGTAAAAGTTGGAGTACAATAGTCTGAGCAGTGAGAACAATGGCAAGCTGTTCAGACATATGAGAATGTGAGTAAACAGCATGTCACGGTGTAGAAGCGTACGTACATGTGATATGTTTTATGTAAACTTCAGGAATTGTGTAAACGATAGTTTGAACTTTAAGCTGTTACAGCTGTTCAATAGAATCTTGTTGACTCAGTCGGTTGAAAGCTTCCATTCCTTAAATCACATCAAATCTTGATGGCAACAGCTACCCAAATGGAGATGTTTATGTTTATGGCATCCGCAAATTCAGTCATGTTCCACTTAATCCCTATGTCAACACTTGAACAGAAAATATTCCCCAGAATTTTGTCAGTGGTAAAAAAATTGGGGCAGTTTTAGGTCAGGTCACATTGAGATTGACATGTGAAGTAACAGCCTTCTGTTGAAATCCTCTGTTCCTCGCAGCTAAGAATAACTCCAACAGTCACACCACACTGTCACCCGTTGGCACTGCACGAGATCATCCATGAGTGGGGGAATGCCATGATTTCTGCCCAAATAAAAATACACAACGATTTGAAGTGTTAACCTAACACTTGAGATAGAAGATGACTTGGTATTTTTATGAGTTTTGTTTATATCTTGCAAGTGCTGCGATGCTTTCAGGAACCAGAAGCATCCACTTAGGGTGTCAGGAGGGCCATGTGTTCAGAAGTGTCTACTTAATAACCTTGTCAAGATGTGCCTGTTGGCGGAGTATGTGCCCATTCACTTGCTGCCTTGCTCGTGAAGAGTGGTGCTCAGCTCCGGTCCTCTGAAGACAAATTTGCTCACCATAATTTTAGAAAGATAATTGCAGTCATTCTGAGACTGCATGGAGTACCATGAGAGATTTTTATTTTTATAGGAAAATATGCATTCCAACAATAATTTCACATGAAACACATATAGTCTAATAATGTTTATAATATTTAACATTCATCGACTCCTAAAATGTGTTCATTGCTTTACATATCTGATTGCCTTGATCTTCAGAACAGCCCCGCAAGGCACATTTGTTTTGAAGGACTTGTTTACAAATGAACAACTTGAGAACGTAAAAGTGAGGCCCGCATCAAGGTTATGTGTGTAAAAGTGAGCCCTGCATCAAGGGTGTGGATGGAAAGCCCAGACTTCAGCCTATTCTGAAGACTGGAACCACAGCAGTGTAAGGGGTACATTTCCAGAAACACAACCGTCTTTAGTACATGGATGTGGTGACCTTATGCAGATACTGGAAATCACTTTTCTAGGAATGTAGAGCAGTGTGTGTTCCCAGCAGGGAGTCACATAATTGCCTGCAGCTGCACCGTGTTTGTTAGCATGTTCCACTGGGCTTGTTTTTGCTTTAATTGGTATTTTATCCCACACTTGACTTAAGGTGTTTGTAATATCCTTAAAAATATTTTGTCTTAATTTTCATGTGAATTGTTAAGCATCACTTTTCTCTTTTACAGCTTGTCATGTTAGTACATGCACAACGTTTTCACACAAACATATGTGTTGACACATACACACACTGAATTGTCTATCACTGTCAAACAACTTAACACATACACTTTTCCTTTGCAATTTTTCTGTAAAGAATTTGGTTTTTTTATCATTGGTAATCTTTATGTTAATATGTACTGCAAATATTTATTGTCATTTCTATGTTTATGTTTCACTATATGTAAAGTACCTTTGAAAAAATATTTAAAGTATTTTTAGAAATCACATCAATACACATGTTCTGAGCACTTGACTGTTGACATAGTGGGGTTCCCCACTTTAGGGTCATTAAAGCCAGTTATTATACCCTAGTTCTAGCATTATACTTTTATTGTAACTCTTATAGGTTCTTTTTTTTTTTTTTTTTTTTTTTTTTGGTTTTTCGAGACAGGGTTTCTTTGTAGCTTTGGAGCCTGTCCTGGAACTCCCTTTGTAGACCAGGCTGGCCTCGAACTCACATAGATTCGCCTGCCTCTGCCTCCCGAGTGCTGGGATTAAAGGCGTGCACCACCACCGCCCGGCTTCTTATAGGTTTTTAATTCAATCTATGAAGCAGAATATTGAGAATTCATGCTCATAACCCAGATTCCTAGGCTCAAACCTTAATACAGCAGGTGCATTTGCCCGAGGCATTTATACTGCTTTTTCAATAGTTTAGGTTAAAGTCAGCAAAGAAAAACATCTATTAACATACTTTTGTCATCATTAATATTCAAATACCAAATTTAATTGTTTATGAGTATGTATGTTTGTTTTTATTGAACTTAAATGTATTAATACTGTTTCAACATGGAGACACATTTATCTTCTGATTGATTGCCTTTTTCATAATGTCATCCCTGATGACTTTTTTTTTTTATTGTGAAATCCCAATGGTGTGCTGATCTTTTTCCAGCATTTGTTACATTTCTGCTTCTAATTCTTACATTAATGATTTATGTTTTTAAACACAAAGAACCTGAGATGTGGAGAAGTGACACAAACAGATAGAGCTGGCAGACTGTAAAAGAATCTGCTGACTTAATAACAGAACTCTGAAAACAAGTCACATGTTTTAATGATATGCACAATGAACCTTTTTCCCTGACCCTCATCACTTTCTTTTATAATGCATAAAAGTACAGGCTTGTGGGTCAGAATACATTCTTTATTTCAACAAATTCTTTCTGTGACATAGCAAGTAACTGCTTTTTAGACTACATCTCCACTGATCTGCGTACCCAAAGGTAGAACTTGTACCTCCATTACGTTTTTATTCTTAGTGTTTAACAGTGCCCTATGCATACAATAATTCACTACATGTTTATTGGGTTGGAAATTACTTCATGTTTAAAATGATGCCTGATTAAACCTGTGCACTCCTGTGACCATTGCACATTTGAGACACAAGAAACAGGGCCAAGCCATCCAAAGCAAGGCTAAAGCCAAAAGTGAGAACCTTTCTTGAATCTACAAATGTTTAAAAAAAGCAGTCATGTTGAATCCTATGCCTGCATCTGCTTCAACTAAGCCCCTCTTCACTGTTTTACTTCCATGTTAAGTCATTTCTCCCACTAAAACATTGTCAGGCTAATTAAAATTGCAAGTTTTTTTTCTGGTCCTTATTAGTTATAGTTTTTCTCATCAATACTACACGAAGCTCTTCTTGAATGTTTGGGGCACATTTATTCTCCTTTATCCTGAGCCAGCAGTAGAAAGTGTTTAATTTTAGACCTGTAAACAATCTTTCACTTGATCTAGGTTAAACCCTGTGCTTCATAAGGAGGAACCAGATGCTAACCGAAGTTAGAAAGATTTTCCTTGGAGTGTTCCTAATGACCGTGTCTCACATTTTAGTTATCTATTTTGAATCTCTTTTTAATTCTGTGCTGATGGGATTCAGAGTTCCCCTGGAGTTAGAACTTGCCATACTTTCAGCACATTATTGAACAATGTTTAGTGAATGCATCTCTGAACTGAGCACTATTCCTAGACATGCAAAACTACAACTGATTTGTAGCATTGTTCAGAAATGTGCATTGTCTGTGCATAAAGGCCGCAACTAGATCCTTTTTAAATAGTTGTCAGAGAGTAATTAGAATCACCACAACTCAGAAATTGAAATAAGAACATACAAATAAACACCTACTTTAGTCAAATCTGGGAGGGCAAAAGTGTTCCCTAAGTCAATGGCATGCCATCAAAATTTCAAGACAGACTGCATTTACACCAAAAGGGAGACTTTTCATATAGAAAGTCCTGGGCTCCAAGATACTGAGCATAAAGCAGTTTTGATTTTACAGAAAATAAAAAAATAAAAGCCTTGTGTTCCTAGAGAGGCTAATGAGGAGAGAACTGCTGATGTCCATAATTAGATGCCTGCATTAAAAAGAACAGTGCAAAGTTATCATCTAAGTGCATCCCTGACAACTTCATATCTTACCCGATACCACAGAAAGTATTAGGGGAGTTGTTTCAAGGCAGTTGTATGCCTTGGCTCCATTTTAAAATCTTCCTATATATTTTGATTTGTGCAAATGGAGAAGCTAAGAAAAATGGAAAGTGTAAACAATGCTAATGAATGAAGGTAGCAGTTGGGCTGGGGAGTAGCTGTGAGCAAAAGGAGCTATGTGTGAAGGGTATGTGCTGCAATTCACACCAGCTTGATAATTAGTTACAGGGACATATGTTTGAATACTTGATTCCCAGTTGGTGGGACTGTTTGGGAAGGATTGTGAGGTGTGGCTTAGTTGGAGAAAGTGTGCTACTGGCATGGGCTTTGAAGTTTCAAAAGTCCAAACCATTTCTAGCGTCTCTATTCTCTTTGCCTCATAGTCACTGTCTCAACATCTACACTCTCAGCTTCTGCTCTTGCACCACGCATGCCTGCCTGATGCTATAGTCTCTGCTATAACAGTCATGGACTCATCCTTGTAAACTACAAGCAAGTCTCAAATTAAATTATTTCTTCTATAATTAGCCTTGTTTTGGTGTCCCTTCCAACATAACAGCAATATTAAGAAAAAACCTTCCAACCTTCCTTTGAATACTGCCCAATAAGTCAGTTAAGAAAGACCTGCAAATACATATTGAATTTAATCTTGTGAACATCAGTAGTGAACTAATGAGACTGGTTCTTTTTTTCATATTTATTTATTTAATTAAATAACATTTTGTAGACAGAAGTTTCTATCTCACACAGTCCCACAGCCCTTTAGTCACAAATAGATACAAAGAGGCTTCTATTAATTATAAACTGTTTGGTCTGTCAGCTCAGGTTTATTACTAACTAGCTTTTACAACTTAAATTAACCCATAACTCTTATCTAAGTCATGTAGCTTGGTACACTTTCTCAGTAAGGTATTCTCATCAAGCTTCCTTTGCTTCTGAATTACAGTTACATATCTGCCTTTCCTCTTCCCAGAATTCTCCTAGTCTGGTTGCCCCACCTATATTTCTTGTCTGGCTACTGGCAAATCAGTGTTTTATTAAACCAACTGAGTAACAAATCTTTAGTGTGTACAAGAGCATAATTCCTCAGCACATTATTCATTTGTTTTACATACCAATTATATTTTCCCCTCCTTCCTCTCCTCCAAGTCTCCCTGACCCTGTGCTTCCCATCTACCCCATCCCCGCCCACTCTTGCTCCATTTTCAGTTTCCATTCAGAAAGGGGCAGGCCTCCATGGTCTTAAGCAAATATGGCATATAAAGTTAAGGCAAGACAGAGTTTCTTCCCTTGCATAAATGTTGGGCAACATTATCCAGCATGGGAATGGTTTCCAAAAAACCAGTTAAATGCCAGTGATGGGTCCTGACCTCATAATTAAGAGCCTTACAAAGAGATCAAGCTACATAACTGTCACAATCATGCAAAGTCTTAGTTCAACCCCATGCAGATTCCCTAGCATCTGATCCAGAGTCTGTGAGCTCCTATGAGCTCAGGTCAGTTATCTGTGGATTCCTCCCTCATGACCTCACTTGTACAATCATTGTTCCCTTTCTTCAGTAAGACTCCCAGAGCTCAGCCCAGTGTATTGATGTGTGTCTCTGCATCTGCTTCCATCAGTTACTGGATAGAATATCTCTGAGGACAATTAGGGTAGTCATCAATCTGCTTAAAGTGAATAACCAGTTCAGACACTCCTTCCACTATTGCTAGGAATCTTAGCATGGGTTATCCTTGAGGATTCCTAGGGGTTTCCCTGGAGCCAGATTTTTTCCCTAATTCCTAAATGGCCTAAAATCACAGGTTAATTCTATTGTTACCATCACCCTCTATTGCCTCCAACCCAACTCCGTCATCCACGCTCCCCACCCCTTTGCCTCAAGATCCCATCCCTCCATCTCTACTTCCTCACACCAGTTTCCTCAAGAGACTTGTTTCTATAACAGTGATGGAAAAGTAGTGAAACTTACATCAAATTATAGTTGTTTTAATAGTGAAGGAGCTACAGTTCATAAGAACAAGCACAAAATCAATGTTTACATAAATAAATATGTACCAATAGTCTTTCTAATTTTCTCAGTTCTGCTATACAAAATTTGCAAAATTTAGGATTATAGCATTTTCATAAACTTAACTTCAGTTGCTCTTGAAATAAAACTATGGTGGACACTTTTTCTCTTTTGAGCATCTCTCTATATATATTATATATATACACATATCAATATATATATATATTATATGTATATATATACATACATATCAGTAACTCAATATATAGCTCCCTCACAGGCAGGCTTCTCTTCATCTTACAAAAAAAAAAAAAAAAACAAAAAAAACAGGCAAACAAAAACCGAACACAAAAGTATACCATATATATTCCATTTCAAATCTCGCAAAGTACTAATATTATACTAATTACCATTTCTGCATTCTTATCTATACTTATACGCTGTACATAAGGAGTAACCAAACAAATGACTTAGAAAAATGCTAAAGATAATCAACAAAACAATGAACTCTATTTCTAAAAGTTATAAAAAGGTTTTCAACTGAGAAACAGTATACCATGATGTTACAGTACAGCAAAATGGTACAGTTCAGAGCTCTAAAAATGGCCCCAAGAACATTTGCCCTCTGGTCCTGCATTTGTGTGATGTCCTCTCCTGTATGCAAAATGCACCTACTGACTTGCTACTAATAAGATATTTTGACAGAAAGAAGCTGTGTCTTTCTGAGATAAGGTTATCCAAAAATTCTGACTTCCCTTTTTTTCATATTCTTCAGTGTTCAATTATAGGATCAATTGGCTTCCAGGGGAGTAATACATATTAGGAACAGAATAGAATCTGCTTCCAACCGCCAACGGTCCTAGGTACTGGCGGCAGTTGATAATCAAACCTTGTTATCTCCACATTTGTCGGCTTTACCTCAGATCATGCCCATTGGATTTGTCCTACCTATGTATGCATTCATGATCACCTTATGTGATACCCCTGAGGCAACCTGAGGCAGAGACACATCTAATCCAGACCTATCCTTGGTATAGAACAGATCACTATTTTAAGTTACTGAATTTGCATAAAAATGGTTATCTAGAGGGAAATAACAAACATAGAAAACATTTTACAGACCTTAAAGAAACAACTGTCTGAGAATTTGGTTAAAATAAGTTTGTTAATGATGAGAGGTGAAGAAGCCATGTGCTTGTGAGTGACAATGTAAGACACTCAGCCTTGTTGAGAGTCAGTTCTAAGTGACCTAACAAATCTGAGTGTGTAATCATCTACAGAGCTCTATAAATGATAAGATAAAGAAGCTGGAATAATTGAATGTCAATGAATATGATAATGACTAAATACACTTTTATAAATTTTTATTCATAATATTAAGCAAATGTAACTGTATCTGCCTGTATTAATATAATGTACAAAGTATACTATATAATGCATGTAGATACAAAAGTTCATGAGTAACATATTTATGTCTGTATAAAATATTACATATACATTTATAATGGGAATAATTTATTCCTGCTCCAGAATAATAATTAGGCTTTAGAATGAGTTTAACCATTGTTATAACTGTTATATAATCATTATTACATATTTCTCTTAAATTATATAATATATAAACATATTCCAAAATTTTAAACAAAAATAAAATAATATAACCATTTTCATAATATTTCTTTTAAGGAGTCTATGACAAAGTTTCAAATTGATGATATCTAGGAATTGGTTTTGACATGGCTACAAGTCATAGAATTCTCTGTGTCTTTTTGTTTGTTTGGAATCATTCATAATATTTTACACTTTATGAGCTCTAGTTCAGACCCAGGTGGAGACAAAGTTTATAAGCAACGCTTCAAAGAATCTTGGTGATAAAAGACAGATAAAAATCAGGGGTATTTTAAGAGTATATGAAGTTATAAAAGAAATTCCAGAGTCTCTGGGATGATAGTGGAAGTGATTTACTCTGTAACATATATAAAGTCCACCATGAAGGGAGTAGAGGAGCACAAAGTTCAACAAAGCGGGGAAAGAAGTGGGCTGCATGAAGTCCTTTGGACTTTACTTCTGTTGTACCATGTGGTGGGTGAAGGCAGGATGGAGCAAAGTCAGGGGAAACGTCTACATGTTAGGACTTTATAACATGCAGGAGGCCTGTGGTGCATCCACAAACAGAACTAAGAAGGAAAGGTCTGCAGCCTGAGCATCACAACACAACTCTGAGGCAACAGTCGCAAAGTCAGTACCTGAGAAGTCAGTAGGGACAATGAAGGCTCCTTGGTTACAGCGCCAAGAAGGCAGCGCAGGCTCCCTTGTCACAGTGCCAGGAATTTTGCTGGATTCCCTGTGTCTTTATCAGTTTTCTCAGTTGTCCATGGAGAAAGGCCAATCCCAGTAACTAGTAAATATTGACTTTCTATTTAAACTGGTAATCTACTTATATTGGAAGACGGGCATGATGTTTTACTTAATGTGTATATTTATTCAAAGACTAATGTTCAACCTGAATGTAAGAAAATGACACATTAAATATTACCCAAGTCCAGCTTCTTAAAAAAAAGGGATAACATTCATAACTTCAAAACTATCATAGTTTAAAATAATTTTGAGCTCTTTCAATCATGTTTAAAATGTCATAATCAATTTATTGTAGTGAATCTTATCAAAGCTTATTGACTTAAGGAGTTTTGATTTACATATAATAAATACTTATATATACACATTTTCAGACTCTCATGGACTATATATGCTTATACCAAGATAAAATGAGGGCAATCATGTACCTGTGACCTTAAAATTCATTTATAGTTTAATAATTTAGAACTCTACATTTGAGATACACAAATGCATTGTTGCTGTCTCTGTCTCCTTTCTAGGCGATCTAGTATCACAACTTTTCTTGCACACATGACTCTAATGAGGGACCTGCCTACTCCTTCCAGAGTCTGGTGACAATCTCTCTTCTCTCAATCTCTGTGAGATCATGTCTTAGAGTCTTTAAAATTTACAGACTTTGCTTTTATGGCCTGGAGTTTAACCTACTGTGACTTCTCCAAGTTCTTCTAGGCTTTCTAAAAGGTATGCAATTTTAATAGAATGATAATATACAGAATTTGTAGGGAATACATTTAACTCAATACCAACCCTCCCTAAACATTTTAAGTTAAAGAGTGGATTATGAGATGATTCAATAGTTGTGAGTGCATACGATTGCATGCTGTTCTCAGCACCCACTTCTGATGGTTCACAACCATCTATAGCTCTAAATCCAAGGGATCTGACATTCTGTTTTGGCCTCTGTAACCACTTGCATGCACATACACATATGGAGACGCACATTTACATATAGTGTTTTAAAAAGTATTAATTATTAAAGTGAGCCTCAAATTTGAGTGTATATTTCTCAAAAGATACACTTATGGCCCACATATATTTTTCAAATGCTAGCTATGACTGATAATCAGAAAAACACAATTTTGATAACTTAATTTGTAAAATTCATGAACTAAACTACATTAGTCCCAGTTGTGCTAGGAAGTAATATTTTTTTGAGAATTCATTATTCAATAATATCCTTAATTTAATAACTTTACTTTTTATTTTATTATTGCAATATTCAGATATGTCAGCAAATAAATTTTACGACATATGTGACCTTTAGATTTCTTGAAGGCCAAAACCTATAAAGAAATCTTCTAATAGAACATAGAGTAGACAAAGTTTATTTTGTCCATACTTGACTGAGAATATAAGCTATTGTGTGATTGAGTCACTAAGATAAAATTCTTCTCTATATTTTCTCAAACATAGTTCTGAGTTATAGATTTGCTGGTCTTTAAAAGTAGGGGCTTCAGTTAAATAATATCCCAACTCTTAGTTTCAAACTTTCTAACCTTTTATTCACTAGATTGGGGTTGGAGAATCATAATCATTCCCATTCTTACTGAACTATAAGGAATTCCCTTAACCAGGCAGGCTGCATAGAGTGTTACCAATTTTTTTTTTGACAACATTTTTTTGTACTTTGAAGTCTAGCTGCTGTTGCCAGGTACTTCCTTTCAGGTTCATAGATAGAAACTGGAAGTGAAAGTCATAGGAATAAAAGTTATAATGAAGGAAGAAAACGAATGTGTAGATTCAATGTGATGCCTTCATGATGGCTCCATATAATTCTTTAAGTTAAGTATATAATTCTTTGACCAATACTGATAATGACTGGCTAGAATAGGGAGAGATTAGAATCAGAAAAAAAGCAGAAACTTGACCAACTGTTTTTCTTTCTGTATTTGTGCGCATAGTTGTGTGTTTGTGGAGGACACGGGTTCACCTTGGGCATTGCTTTTCAGGGACCATACACCTTGATTTTAAGGACAAGGTATCTTATTGGAATTCCAGTTCAGTGAGTTCAGGTCAGTGAGTTCAGGAAATTTATTTATATACACACTCCTGCCCCAGCTCTGGACTCACAAGCATATACACAAAGCCTGGATTTTGTTCCATGAGTTCTAGAGACTGAACTCAGGTTTTTATATCTCCCCAGACAAGCTCTTAACCACTAAGATATCGCCCCAGACCCAGCGAAAATAAACAGATATACTTGTATGCATTATTAAATGTTTTTAAGGACTTTAAGCAATAGAGAGACATAAAATTCAAAAATACATAAACGAAGTTCTAGGAAAACATAAAGAAATTGATCTTATGGTTGCCCGGATGACATGCAATAGTAACAACTGACCTAACATTCTGAAATTAAATGAATCCTGATAATGTAACCCAACAGGAAAACAGATTCCCTGCCTTGATCTTTAGGCATAGTCTTCTCTACTTTATATAATTGAGTTGTGGTTTTATAAAAATTGTATAATCAATGAAATTCAATACATAGCTGGAAGGCAAATGTCTGAATTTCAGCTGTCTTTTAGTCATCTTTAACTCTCAAATATTTAGAACACATAAATTAGGTTAAAATGATTAACATGAGTTTTGCTCTGCTTATACAGTCATGCTGTTCCTTGCTATTCCAATTAATTATGTCCCTTTGAAGTTCCCTAGTCCATGCTGTGTTACAAGTGCCCCATATGCTCAACTTAATTGTGTTTTAAAGGAAAACATGGGAGATCCAGATATAAAGATTGGTCCTGTTAATATATAGGCACATTAATTTAAAATTTACATATATTATACATGCATGACACCGGTATTTATTTTTAAATATAAATGTACATAGTTAAAGATTTAAATAAATTTATCCTGAAACATTTTCTATTTTTCAAGATAATGTATATTTCAATTTTCCAACATGGATTCTATGGATGAGGAGCAGGAAAATATGAATTCAACTTGTAGATAGAGATCCAATGCTAGATGAATGAGGTATGGGTGATATAGTTAGTGTTAATTCTGGAGAGATATGTGTGGGTTAGATATCAACAAGTATGTTTTTTTGCTCTTCTCAATAGACATATAGTGATCAGTTTTATTCTAAAAATGAAAGTACCTTCAACAGCAAACTATGGTATAGTGTTGGTGGCAAATTATTACATAAAATACATAATTCTGCCAGGAGAGGTTGCACATGCTTGTGACCCCAGGAACAGGAGTCAGAATCAACGGGATCATGGCAAATTCAAGAGCAGACAAATCATGAGATTCTGCTTCAACACAAAACAAAACGAAATAAGATATGGAATTTTAGAGACAAGTTTTGGATCTCAAATACGACATTAAATCTTTTCTGCTTTTTCCATGACATGCATGTTTGTATTCATATGGCTCCTAAATGAAATGAAATGAAGTGCTCCTCCCTTCTTCTTCCCCTAAGAGCCTTATGGGTACTAGAGTGAAGTTTTCTATGAATTACAACATCAGGAACAGGAGATGACACATACAGAGAAAACACACAGTGGTGTGTCTTTCTTAGGAAATCCAACCATTTATTTTTTATTTGAATGTTCCCATATATTTAAGAAGAATTGACTTCTGATAGAAATATCGGGAACTTCAAGGGTCAGTGATGAAGCATTGATTGCTGAAGTACTTTGCTACTTGTCTCTTGACTTAATGGATAGCCAACATCATTAACCTTGTCTTCTCATACACATTTTAGATGACAACTTAAACATATGAAGCAGATATATTGAGAAAGGAAATGTAAAGCAAAAACATCTTCAAATATTTTCTAGCTTTCCCCTGATTTTAGTCCCTTAATTTATGGTACGTTCCCATAGTGATTTCACATTGAACTATACTAGTTACCAAACAGAAATAGGATTTTTACTTAATCAAGTTATAAACAAATAAAAATTGACTTAACAATGGACTAAACAATGCTTATAGGTGTGCACATACACACTCCCTCTCTCATACGCACAAAGACACAGAGAGAGAGAGACAGAGACAGAGACAGAGACAGAGAGACAGAGAACAAAGAAGGCACTGCCAGATTCTTCAAGGTAACCATAGAAAAATAAAATAGAATTTATTTGGAATTGAAAGGCCTAGGCTTTAAGAATGT
The DNA here is from genome assembly GCF_950005125.1 of Chionomys nivalis. Classification (NCBI taxonomy): domain Eukaryota; kingdom Metazoa; phylum Chordata; class Mammalia; order Rodentia; family Cricetidae; genus Chionomys; species Chionomys nivalis. The sequence goes on along the minus strand of NC_080107.1, from coordinate 35,574,762 downwards.
CAGAACAAGTGCATGAATCAGCTAACTAACCTCTGTAGTATATGGCACCGATTAATATTGCACCACAGTGCATTTATCATGATTTACCACAAAAATATGACAGTCTTGACTACTGTGCTTCTTGTAACATGTATGCTTTAGATTTTCCCCCAATTTTGCTTGTTTTGTTTGTTTGTTTGTTTCAGACAACCTGGACAAACATTACCACTTCTCTGTCTTCTAAATCCTTCTCAAGCTCCATCATCAACGAAATGATCCATTTTATTCCAATATACCCGGTCTTTTTGACTTTTTGTGTATTTGTATACCTTGAATTGAGCATTTCTAACATAGAAATCATAATCTCTGCATAATCATGTCCCCTCTGTTATAGATGAAATTCAACAAATAAGATTACATTCCTTTAAGTAACTGAAAATATCTCTACAGCCTCTCACCACTTCCATCAAGATCTCTGTACACTTGTGCACCATGTGAATTCTGTCTTTTCCATCACTCTTGGTTCAATTCATCTCTGCTTGCTTAGATTATTGAAAAAACTAACTACTTCCTTCATTGGCTTTTCTAAGTAACAACAGAAAGCAATCTTCCTAAATTAGGCCTTTGACAAATCTGTTCTTCATTCAATGACTGTTACAGTCTCAAGATAAAATAGGTATCTACCAGGCAGTGTGCACAGTTCTCTTTAACTTGGGCCCTTCTTCCTCTCATGGTTTTTCTTCTGCTTTATTCTAAAGTTCAAGTCTACTAATGGGCCTTCTCCATGCTTTGGTTTACCATGAGGACTGTGTAAACTCCACTTTTAAACTCTCCTGCTGAACTAATTCCTGTTCAGCATTGAAGTGTGCTCTTGTCGTAATTTACTGGTAGCATCCTTCTCTGACTTTCACTTGGGAGACAAGCTAACATTTTCATTTTAAGTGCTTTGTACAAAGAAGGCCTGCTTGGGATATGCTGCAGTATTTACCTGAGTGCTCATACCCAAACACGAAATTTGCCAGAGCTTACTGCCAAATGAAAGTGAGAATTCTCTTACTCAAAAATCACTAAGGATTTCAAGAGAATAACAACAAAAATTAAAAAAAAAAGAGCTTTGCAACAACAAAATGACATGGTTCATGATACTCTGAGAATATTCTATTCCCCTTACTGTATTTTGTATGCTTTCCCAAATATAGTTCTTTCCTTAATATTGGGCAAGTCCTTTGCCATCAGGAATCAGAACCATGGTAGGCGAACTGCATGAGACCATAAAGGGAGGAGTTGAGTCAAAAATCTCATGAAACTCAAGTGGTTAGTGGCCTGGGAGGTAACTGTGTGCTCTACAGGGGACCCTCCTTTCACACACACCCTGAATGTCTTATGGATACTTTGATAGAGGAAGAAGAGTGGGGCCTATTGATGGTGTGGCTGTAAGCTATCCATGCTCCTGTATGTCACCCAAGCTGAACTTGGATAGAATCTAGCCTTGATCTTGGCTGAAAGTCTTTTATTTATGTATAGAAAATTCATGCAAACCGCATCAAATTGTCAGTTCCTGGAGGCAGAGCCTATATGCTGCCCTACTCTTTAATGTTACTACTGGAAATAGGAGTTTTATCCAGAATAAGCATTAAACAGTACTGTTGCCTCAGTTATTCATTCTAAATTATTCATTCCCAATGTAGGCCTCAGTTTTCTGGAAATATTTAGCAAAATAAGAAGCCCGTGTCAAGATTGCCGTGGGGTGCTTCCCAGGTTTGGATTAATGTTAAGCTGCGTCTCATTTACAAGGCTTCCTAAATTTGTTAGTACAATCATGAGCCATACATGATAACAAGTTTTGATGGTAATTATACCTATAACATATAAACTTATATAAAAATAAATATCAAGGATGGTTTTAATCATTCTCCATATTTCGATGGAATATTGAAACATTGATTGGAATGTGAAGGTCCATCAACATGAGAAGCAGAAGAAGATTTTGTGTAAACCTTCAAGGAGTATTTAGTCTTATATAAATGGGGAAATTGAGTATTGTATATTTTGTCCTAGTTCCTTCCTTAATTTATTTCTTACCTAAACAACCAAATCTGAATGGACTCCTATCACCATACTATGAACTCTGCATATGTTTCATATTGTCTTCCTTACATTCTCTTGAGCTGACCCAGTATTATACGGCTGACCCCAGGTCTGTGCAGTTCGCACAAGTGTTGTGCAGCTGGGCTGGTCCCAGAGATGTGCAGCTGCTCCCAGGGCTATGCAGCTGGTTTCAATAGTATGGAACTGGTCTGAGGACTGTGCAGTTGGGCCCACTGAAGGGCAGCTGGGCCCAGTACTGTGCAATTGATTCCAATGCTGTGCAACTATCTCCAGTACTGCACTACTGGCTTGAAGAAGGCTGTGCAAGTACTGAATCTAGTACAAAGCTGTGGAGTGGGACATTCTCTGCTGCCTACCAAGTTTCCACCAATGACTTCTTTCTTTTGGAATACATCTGTGCACCACAACTTCTTTATTTGTCATGGAACTTTCGGATTATCCCTTCCATCATCCTCTCAGTGTAGGATTTGGGGATGATCATAACTCAGATAAGTGGATGGCAATGAGGGATGACAATCAGCAGGGCCTGGATAAAGATAACTTCCTGTCCTCTAGGGCTGCAATTGAGCCTGCTCTAAGTTTAGCCAGATTACAGCAAACAGTCAGAGAGTTAATGTTCAGAGCTATGGCCTAAAAGCGTCTAGCATATCAATGAAGAATTGCCTTCGTTGGCGACAACCATCATATTCTCATTGATATTTTATAGATATAGGGAATTAAATTCCATGGGTACTGATTGATTCTGGACTTTGAAATCATTCACTTTGACTAAATGCTGTTTTTTGAGTCTACATTATTATGAAATTCTCAGAATGGCATTCTGGAAAATTTGGTCTTATTAATTTTTGATTTTATGAGAAGTAAAGAAGAGAGACAGAGTGATGAGACAGAGACAGAGAGGAGGACAGAGCAATTCTTTTAGCCATCTGTGGGGAGCAATGTGTGAGATATGTAATTCTCCCCAGTCTGGAACAGGAAAGGGGACATTAGGTTGACTGACAATGGGTAGGGAACACATCTTGTTATTTCTTTTAGGTGATAATGGGTGGGGAAAGCATCTTGGTACTTTTTTTTTCCCCAGGGTGCATTTCCCTGCAGCTGGCTACTTTCTTCTGTCCTTCATTTTTCTTGCTGAGGACTATTCTGTGTGTTCATCACCTTTGCTGATCCTTTTGAGAGCATTCCTTTAATCCCCCATGTCTCTCTTCAAGCGACTAAATAATTGAAATAACTTTACTCTAAATTTTTCAGTCAGCAATACTTTAAGAAACGATGTTTGATTATTTAATGGCAGCACTGCCTCACTATGGAATGTCTGTCCCTGAGGAACAGTGCATTGTTAATTTGCACCATGTGTATGAATTTTTTTGTGAGTAATTTATTTTTCTCCACACTTATCCCCACTGAGTGTAATTTTCTACAGTTATTCTATTTACCACTTAACCTCCCTCAGCTTTATGCTGGATCCTTCCCTTGAAAAGGTGCATAAGAAGTAAAACTAAAACTGGCATGTTTCTGGTGCCTGATGTGGGAATTCACTGTTTTTATATTGAGGCAGAAAAAAGACCAGCTTTCCTCTGTCCCCTTGGGAAACTTCCTGAAATCTAATGCAGAAAATGCTTAATCTTTAAGAAAGAGTCATTGCATTTTCCTCTTAGTTGGGATGTATTGTATAACAGAAGAATTTAGAAAATAAAGAATCATTGCAATATTGTGACAATATTAAAAGCATCCTCTAATTAATGTCCTTCTCCACGGTGAGATTTGTATTTTTTTAAAATATTTATTTGTTTATTATGTATACAATATTCTGTCTGTGTCTGCAGGCCAGAAGAGGGCACCAGACCTCAATCCAGATGGTTGTGAGCCACCATGTGGTTGCCGGGAATTGAACTCAGAACCTTTGGAAGAGAAGGCAATGCTCTTAACTGCTGAGCCATCTCTCCAGCCCTGAGATTTGTATTTTTATCACTGCTTTCAAACCTTGGGAAACGAAGATGATAGGAACTGTCATTATGAAGACACTTCATAAATGTGGAGTTATGACTTTAACCAAATTTCTTTCACATTTCATGAAGATGTTATGACCAATAAAAGTCAGTGTCTTGAGGAGTAGCAAACTTCTCAATATTAATAATAACAAGACACCTACATCCCCTTAATAAACACAATATCATGAAAAATTGAAAAAAATATCTGAAGTCCTAAATCACATCAATAACAAAGCTGAGAGACAAGGTCTGCTAAAAAGATAGCAAATATGGTCAAGTTCACAGTAAAACTAGCTGTCAACTCTTCTTTCACTTATTTTGTAATGTAGCATAGCTTCATTTTATGGATGAAATCTTATTTTTTTCTGAGACAGGGTATCTCTGTAACTAAGTTGCTTGTCCTGGAACTCGCTCTTGTAGACTAGGCTGACCTAGAACTCGCAGAGATCAGCCTGCCTCTACCTCCTAAGCGCTGTGATTAAAGGTGTGCAATGCCGGCCCCTGACTGTGGAGGAAAATTCTGTTTCTGAATTGAAATATAAACTTGAATTTACGCAGTGTAAAATAATCTTACTTACAAAATCTTAAAACTTTGTTTTAATATATTCAGTATTCAAAATGTTCTTTCATAGAGATAGTTTTAGGGAAGAAACACTCAACTCAAAGAATACTTGTATAAGTACTCTAGATGTAAATTTACAGTATTTTTTCCCATTTTACATTTTTAAAAGACTGATCAGTCAGAAAAGGATATTGTAATGAGGAGTAAGCAGGAAATAAAGTGCAATATTGTCAAAATAATTTAGTAATGAGTGTGGGATGCTTAATTTAATATTTAAAATACAAATATAAATACTCAACATAATCATGAAAATAATTACATGAAATCATCAAGCTGTCATTATGAAAACAAATTGCATCAGCTGCTTTAATTACTGAGTAAATAATTCCACAACCTTTTACTCTTCCCCGCTTTAAACTTTTTCACATTATCTTTTAATTAAGAATTTCATCTTCATGTTGGTGTTTCAGAGCACCATTCTGGGGCAGTAACTTGTAGCTCAGAACAGCTCTAACACAGACTCTCTTACTAAAAACGTAATAGCCAAGCAGGCAGGCTATGCCCTTGTGTTCGGAAACTTTAGAAGGCAATTAATGCTTCACTCTCCTCCTCAGCAGATGAACTGGAATTCTGTTGACATAATTAAGCCATAGAGTTTCAATTATAATAGCACACTAGGAGATAAATAAGTATAACTTGGTTTAGTTACAATTAACAAAGTCAGATGGGATACAGCTATCATATGTGGATGATAATCCAAGGATGGAGAAGGAAAAAATATATATCAATAGCAGTAAAACAAATGTATGATAACCTTTTGTGTGTTTGACATCTGTCTTTATTTAAAAACATAATGATTATCATTGTTGTTCTGGCTTGGGCCAATACTTTATTACAGGACAGCTTTTAAATAATTAAATAGATAAGCATATAAAGTTCTAGTTTTCATTTTGGTAATTAGACTTGTTAATCACTACACATATTATTTTGTCCCTTTATTTAGAAAGAAACATTTTATTTTTTTTTCTGTTTTGCCAGAGTTAAAAGTCTACAGCTGATAAATTCACATACTTCCTTCCTTCTTCATGTTAGTAATCCAAAAGTAAACACCACTACCAACATAAAATTTGTAACCATAAGCACTCCAGCTTAAAAACAAATGTGTATTAGCTGGTCAGTTAGCTAATGGTGTGCAAACCAAACATTAATGCAGGTGCCCTGTCTCACAGGTACAAGGTTGTTATCAAAATCAACCTCATTGCTGGGCGGTCGTGGCGCACGCCTTTAATCCCAGCACTTGGGAGGCAGAGGCAGGCGGATCTCTGTGAGTTTGAGACCAGCCTGGTCTACAAGAGCTAGTTCCAGGACAGGCTTCAAAACCACAGAGAAACCCTGTCTTGAAAAACCAAAAAAAAAAAAAAAAAAAAAAAAAAAAAAAAAAAAATCAACCTCATTTACACTCCCTGTAAATGTTTGGGAGAAAGGTATTAATTATAGCATTGTTTTTTTTTTGTATTACACTTACATATGTGTATGGTATAAAATTTATTTCTGAAAAAATATTGGACTGCATGAAGAAGTATGGAGAAATAAGTGTAAAGAGATACCTATGAAAATAACAATATATTCAGTTGATTTGCAAGAAGGATCGTCTTTCACCGACTTGTATATGTCTGCTGTCAAAGTCCTTCAGGCCTCTGTAGGCCTGTAGGAACCCTCCACTTGAGTTGGACAGTCAAGGTGAGGAGTAGCTGTAATATATTTCTTCCAAGTCCATGCACTGCTGCTCTGGAGAAAGGCTGAAAGGCCAGAGGTTATGGAAAAAAATCTTCCCTTTGTGCTTGCATTCCTCAGTACATTCAATCATTTAAAAAACGTTGTAGGTCTCTGGGAGTTCAAGGCCAGCCTGGTCTACAAGAGCTAGTTCCGGGACAGGCACCAAAGCTACAGAGAAACCCTGCCTCGAAAACAAAACAAAACAAAACAAAAAAAACGTTGTAGGGAAAGCATTTTTTAAAAAAAATCTTTCAAGACATACCTTTCCTGGAACCTGTCCTGTCAGTATCAAGACAAAGCAGGCTTTGCTTTCTCACTCATCTGTCTAGTCATAGAGAGTGATGAATCCTGCATCTGATATTGGAGATGTCTGAAAAATTGGCCTGGGGAATAGCAAATTTGGATGGTGGAAAGCTAAGTCATTTTCCAAGTGAGACAATAGACTATATACTATATATAGTCTTAAAAAGTGCTGTCACATGGATTACAGCATGGTTCCAGCAACCTGACTAGGTGGTGATGGATGTGAAGAAGGAACAGACACATATAAAGAAAAGTTGGACCCAGGGGGTGCATTGGCACCAATAATGCCACAACCTAGAAACTTAACACCTTTATCACACGCAGCACAGGAGCAGTTACCATATCTTAGAAGGAGGTGCCTGTAAGCAAGCAGTATCAGGCTGTAAGCTTCCAAGAGGCAAGAGCGGCAGTTAATGGGTTTTGTACACATTGCCAGTATCCACACATAGGGCATAGGAAGACTGCCAATTCTCATAGATCTGAGCCATTTGTCCTTGTCGATAATGTACTTCACTCAGGACTTTGTCTGATCCTTCCACATTTAATTAAGACTTCTCCGCTCACCACAAAATGTTAACTCTGTTTTTGATTTTGGATAGATTTAGCCAGTTATTTAACCCAAATGTCATCTTTAAGCTTCAATTAATAGCTTTATTTCCATGATTAGTGAAAACCTCCATGTGGCAACTTGTGACTGTACCCATTGGGAACTAAAATATACAATAAATATGCACATTTTATTTGTTGCAGGATACATTCTGAGCCCCTCCCTCACCTATTGTGGGAACTGGGATGGTTTGATCTTGCACAGGTCTTGTGCCTGCAGGCAAAGATGCTATGGGTTCACTTGTTTGTCTTTAATGTCTTTCAATCTAATTTTCATCAAAGAAATCCACTATTTCAAACTCTTGCACTCTTTCTCGCAATGATCCCTAAAGCTTGGGAGAAAAGGGGCCCCTTATTTTTTTCAGATACAGTAGTTGTGTGTTGCTATATTTATTGCTACTATTACAAACTATCTCTATATATATGTAGATATATAATATATTATATATTATATAAATATACTACTAAATATATATGTATATATATTAGTATGTGAATATATAGATTTATGTGTATATATATGTATGCACAAGCACACACACATACTTAAAGAGAGAGAGAGACATATTTCCAAGTAGAACTTAGAGTTATCTTGATGCAAGTGTTTGTTCTAAATGTACACTCTGAGGGACACTGAGTCGCAGAATGCTAAAAACAAAGTAGAAAATCTGTTGATTATAATTTAAATAATTTACTTTATTCTCTTATTCTCCCTTCTCTTTATTTCCTTCCTTAATTCTAATCAAGCCACAAGAATAAATATAATCTAATCATTGCCATTGTCAGTAAAAGAGAAAAGCAACTGCTTTCCAAATGTTCAGGCATCAGAATCATCAGGGAGATCTTAGAAATTAGCGATTTTCAGCCACCAACCTCAAAGCCTCTGCTTGATAGAGATGTGACTCTAGCATTATTTTCAGTTCCCGTCTGTGATTGGACTATGCACTGGGGTAAACAACTGCGAGTAACATAAAAAGAAACTCCCAGAATGTATTGTTCCAGTTCTATTGGATAGATATGTTTAATAGTCATGCAATTTACAAATCTAATTTTTAAGTTAATGATTTGATGTCTCTAAGCTCTCAAAAGCAAATTTTGGATTATAATTTTTATCTGATTAATTAAATTCTTGTGTTTATGCAGAATTTGTAACATTTTATTGAAACTGAAATAAAAAAAGAGTTCACTATTTTGTGTACCCTGTACTCTCACGCCACAGCAGATGACCTCTAGAGAGATAACATGGCTCTCCAACAGACGTTCTGCCTTAGAGATGTTTTGCAATTCTCTAGTGCATAGCGCTTGCTGTGGAGCATGCACTCAGTAATGTCAAGTTTCACAAACCCTCCCTACCGGAGAAATGCAAGAATGGATGTCGGTTGGACTTTGAACTTTGTCACCTACTAAAAGCATGACATACAGAAAAAGAAAGTTGTGACCTTAGAGATGGCAAAACTCAAGCAAACATGACATTATCAGCAGGTCAAATAAAATGTGTCCTTGTCTCTGGTATACATTGCTTTGATATCAAATACTTTATTTATTTGTTCTAGGGATATCTGTTAGGAATATGAAAAAAAAATCAACCCAAAAGACATGATATTGAAGAGCTGCGCTGCTGAGGTTCCTACTCAGGTTTTATTTTTAGTGAAAGAAGAAGTAGAAAGAACATTACGTGTTGCTAAATAAACACAAATAAATACACCTGCAACCTGAAGTCTGTCAGCCCACTAGATATCTGATAAGGCTACAGCTTTTGAAGGAAAACTTTATGAAATTTCTATTCACATTTCAAAACACAAAGAATTGGTAAGGTGTCATTTTAATAATACTTGAATATTATAATCATATCTGTGAGACAAACTACTCTTTGCTGGCAAAGTTCTCACTAGTGTACTGTAAACTCTGGCAGCGCGTGCCTTGTGCACGTTGTTTAATCTGTCCGGACAGCGCTTTGAATAGCACTGATCACAGAGCGTGCAATTGTCATTTATTGAAAGAAATAAACAGAGGAGGAGGTTTCATTTTGATGCTCAGATTCACTTCTTTGAAATCTGACACTCATGTGACCTAGGAGAATAATAGATTGGGGTCAAAGTTCAAGACACATAGTGAAGATTATATTATCACCTAGAGAAGCTGAAATTGTTAGATATTTGATGTTCGCAAACACTTTGAGGTCTTATTAGAAATTATGAAAAGATTACCTCCACTGTTCTACTGCTCATAATTCTATAAAAGGAAAGTTAAAAAAAAAAAAAACTAAAACCAAAGCCAAAACAACAACCAACTTTCATATGAGACACTGAAACCACATTTTATAATGTGTTAAATGAAACAAATGTGCTATGATGTTACATGGTTCCGACATGTAAGACACTGACTGGCTGGCTTCTGAGCTGCCATTACGTGCACATTTGTACCTGAAGGACGCTTGAATGGTTCAGACATGAAACTACAGCCAACAGAGAAGGTATGATTACATTTAAAGAGAACTTGAGATTGAATCCAAAAGGAAATAGAAAGTTCTCAGGGAACTATGGCTTCCATTTGAGCTACTGTGTGAAAAGGGGGAGAGAATCTGACAAGGTCCTTAAGAAGTGTTCCTAAGAACTGACTCCTGATCTCTTCCCCTGATGTTGTCTCTCTGTTAATGCATTACTAAACTGACACCATGTCTCTTCATATTTCTCCAAATTTCTTAAACTCTAATATCAGTTGCATTGGTATTTTTCCTAATTGGTATCTGAACAGACAAGCACTGCTTGTTAAGTGTTTTTTGAACTGTGGCTGGTTTTAGTCCTGCCCCCACATGCAGACTTAATGCATTATCCAAACCACTCTAGACATGCATCTGGCTAACATGGCTCTGCTCCCATTGAGACCCCATCTAAATGTTCACATTTTCTATTCTTGACACAATATTCTTCATTCTGTGTGCAGAGGGTTAAGCCATGGGCACAACATAGGCTTTTTCCTTATTCTGTTTTCAGTCATAGCATCCACATATTTCTCTAGATGGTAAACTCCAAAGACTCTCCGAGCAGCCCTGCAGATCTCCTTCTCTGAGACTCCTCTGAGATGTGCCAGGAGAATCATGCATGCCTTCCTCATATCCTTCACTGCAGTGTGCCTTTACGTCTCAACACGATCATTGTTAAGATATATGCCCCTGGAGAAGTCCCTCCCTTTATAGATTCCGCAAGGCTCCCTGAAAGAATAGTGTTGATGATTAGATGAGCTAAAGTAGGGACATATTAGGATGAGAGTTTTAGAAGCCTTTTGAGAAAAAGTGCTCAATAGAATTTTTCAGCTATTGATGGGGAGGGATTTGCACATGAAAGGGGAAAAAAAATCAAGACACAAAATGGCCAGTTCAAGAGTGATTGTCCTAATCCAGGAGGAAGATGTGAGACCACAGATAAAATACTGTTTACAGAAATAGGCCGCCAGGAGCTACACCCAGGACAGCAGTCTTACCTCTCTACTTTCCGCTGACTCAAATGGTTGCTTTTTTTTTTTTTTCTGTTCAAGTTGGGTTAATGGCTCCCATTCCTCTTGTTTCTGCTTTAATCAAAGGCTTTATGTAAGTGAGCTCATTAAAGAATGCCACAGTCTCACCAGGTGAACCTTGCCATTTTGCGCAATAATTACAACACAAAAGGAAAGGTTAATCTGCTTGTATATAATTGGATAAACAGGACGTTTTCAACATCCGTACTGAGGACTCCTCAGTGATTCTTATATGTCCCCCAACAAGGACAATTCCGTGATTTCAGGAAAAGCCATCTTAGCATTCAGACTGTAAAACATTAAGGTGTAGAATAAGTAGTTAACATTTCCAACCTCAAGACAGGCTACAGGACTGTGATATATTCCTGTTGTTATGAGGGTGCACTTACCACAGACTTTGCATGCTGTTGCAGAGACAACAAGGGAAGACTAATATGTGTCACTGTTTGGTGATTAAGCATAATTGCATGGTGTTTTCCCCTCTAGGGTGCTAAATTAAACAGCAATGGTTAATCTATGGCTCATCTTAGTCTGTTTTTAGGTATTAATAACAATTATTATAGGTGATTCTCTTTCATGTGAAATTAAAAGCTTTCATGGGATCAGCATTTGACTTCGAAACGATTTGCATTACTCATGGTATGGAGAGAAAATCCATTCTGGATATGTGCCAGGTCACATTGAATTTTCAGTTCATTTTTTGAGTTTTAGAGGAATATTATTTTTAATTTTGAAGTCCTTTCATTCAACGCCCACACACCAATCCCTGTCTTGAGCTTTTTGAAATGAATCCTGCTGGCAGAGAAATCAACCAGAGCCACTTCATCCTCAAACAAGCACCCCAAATGTAGTATATCCCACAGAGGATTGCGGGGCATGCAAAGGACAGAAGCCTGGGGCCCAGGAGGGAGGCAGAGGGCCTAACTTGCTTTGATCATGCGAATATTAGCTGGTTCTGCTGAATCCAGCTTTCAAATACCAGCTTCTTTTCTTATGTATTTTTCTCAAGTATGCCTGACACACTCTGATGCAAGAAAATCTCTCATTACACATGTGTCTGGGGTGGTCCTCCAATTTTATCTGTTTTCATCATTTCCTCCTTAATATTTTCCTGATACCTCAACAAATGCCAATTATCTGGTGATTCAGCTGAGAGATTTTACACATATTAGTGGCAGACATTCAGGGCTCAAATAAAAAGAAAAGCCAAAAACAGTAGTCAATTTTAATAAGAAGTGGGGAAAAATGGTGAGCTCAAAGGGTTGTCCAGAGCCATGATGTATTTGTGACTTATTTTCATTAATGCCTAGGTCAGGAATAGCTTTGAAAGTAAATGACTTGTGCTGAGGCCTTGGAAGCTGAAGCCATTGTGCCCTTCTCTGCTTCATTTACTAGTCTTTCTCTTATTCAAACAGTATATGTTAAAATATATTATGAAGCAGTCTCTCAACTCCTCAAGCTTAGAAGATCGGCCTCCCACACTACACATTATTTTGAAGTGCCCTCTTACTCAAACACTTTTGTTACCTAGCTCATTTTATCGGACACTGCTCCCCAAACCCTCCAGGTTCTTAAGTTTGAACTTTAAGAGTTTCAACTTTTCTTAAAGCTCTAGGAGAGCTGCCTAAGTTCAATTAGTGCTTGCTCCCCACTGCTCCCTCGCTGGAGCCATGCCACTCAAGCCCTATGTGTTGTATAGCATGCATAATGCATATAAAGTCTGTCCTTTATCTTTCTTGTTAGAAAGCAGCTTAGCCACCTTCTCTGGCTGGATACTGGAGGCATCACTTGATGACTTGTCCCTGACACCACTGTTGCCCCGGAATCGGTTTCTTCTCACCCCAAATCTTCTAACATCTATTCACATCTTGCTATGTCACCAGCCACTATCTGATGTAATGAGATGCATCCCTAGCACAGGGTGTTAGATGACATTCAGATTCTTATTTCAGCTACTTATTTGCTATTCATATGATGGTTTGAGCTCAAAGGATAAAAATTCATCCGTTTGGTGCCTCCAGTTTTTAAATAATATCTTATAGAGTCCTTTTAATAGAGAATAAAGGCAAAACATTTTGTTCATAACCAACTCATACACTTACTTACATTTTGTACACAGATGACTGTTTAATTACATATATCAATAACTATGCATATATACATACATATACACTACACACACATACACACACACATTTATTCTTAAGATGTGTAATCTGGTAAATTAATTGTGTCAGTAAAGCCCCAAGAAATTTCACATGGTCATCATTATGAATATTGTAATTACTTCCTTCTACAATCAGGAGATTCTAGGTACAAATATCAAGTTGGGCTGTTCATTAGCTGAGGATCTTAAAAAAAGTGACTTATCAGTTCCAAATATTTTGCGTCACAGAAATCTCCTGATCTGGACAAATTTGGAAGCTACCTCTATCGCTACAAAGTGGTAGCGCTCAATTCATTGGACCAACCTACAGCACTTCTGCTACTACTGTAGCAATTCTTGCCTTAATCCCCTTTAGTCTTTGTCCAAGATTACAGGTGGAACGAATCTAGAATTACCATGTGCTACAAATTGTGTTAAAAATGAAACTCATGAACTTAAAATGTTCTTTATTCACAGATAGGTTACTGAGGCTTAAAGATCTTGAGTCTCTGTTTCCAAGGGCTCACCAAAGAGGCTGTGGCACCCAGACTGAAGTGCACATTCATTTGAGCACAGACTCTGTTTTTCAGTGTCCTTCCATGGTTATCACACTTCCATTGAGTTTCTTGTGATATTTTATGTCCATAAAATACATGTCGACAACTGTGTGTTGAATCAATGTCTTCTACAGGTTCATGTGTTTTGCATATGGTTCCACCACTACTTTTGGAAGCTTTAGGAACTATGTCCTAAATAGGAGAAGTTTGCTGGGTGATGATCTGGAACATTACATACATTTTTGCTCTGGCTGGGGTTCTCTGTCACTGGGCCCTACCATGCGAAAATTGACACGTTCCCATGTCTATTAAGATGGACTGAGATGACCTGCTGCTACTTCTGATTTATAGACTGGAATTCCTTTAAACCATGAGTTAAAATATACTTCACCTTCTAAGTCATTTCTCTAAGGTATTTCATAAAAATGAAGGTGAAAGTACTTAATAAAGCCATAGAAGCCTTTCAATAATGACATTCAATGCCTTATACATTCTGTCCTAAACTCAGTTAGTTTAGCAGGAGGGGTTTTCTTTAGGAGTACAATTTGAAACTTTAAAATTAGAAAAGTTGAAAAAAAAACTGTTTGGATTAAACAAAACGACTAAGTATATACTTGGAAATAATTAGCAACTTTTATGAACTCATTCTGAAACAGGTTAGTTTGTGAAAAGAAAGTCTAAAACCTCTGGAGAGAATCTCAAGGTCCCATCATGTTCTACCTATTTATTGTGCTGCAGTCATAACTATCACACGCTGCCTTTCGTATTCTGTGAATACCAATTTTGCCCCAGCAATGTGGAGAAAATTTGGAATTTCTCAAAGTTAGACAGTTTCAAGACTTCCTATTGTTTGGGCTTTACCGTCTGCCTAGATTTTGTTCTCTGTGCTGTAAGTTGCTTGTATCCTCTAAGAAAGAACACAGAAAAGATTCAACACCCATCTCAGCTTTATGCTTTCAGTACTTGCACTGTGTTAGGCAAGTAATAAATTCTCAGCAAACACAATCTGAGTTCAATCAAACTGTCTACGGTCATGCAGTAATGACAGACCAGAAAGAAATTCTACATTTTACTTGTTTCCAATCCTCTAGCAGTGTTGTGCAAAATTAACTCTATACTTGGTTTTTCATTTCTTACTGAAAAGAATTATAGCTACTTCCGGATCCATTATGCAAGAGAAAAACATTTCAGCATAGAAATCCAAGAAATCTTAATATTGCAAGTATAATTTTTCCAATTATTTGATGTTATTTTAAACAGATATATTATAAGAATTCTTATTATGTTAAAATGAAAAATAATAAGGAATATATATTTTAAACTGTATATACACACTATAATCCTTGGAATTGCTTAAAATCTCATAATATTGCATTCTGTTGATAACTTCTGTTCCTTATATTAGGCCCCAAATATTTTTTTTATCACCAGAACCTTAATAGATGAAACTACACACTGCAAAATGTAACTCAAATTTCTTTTTCATTTCCTCTCCCTGATCAGTAGGGGATCAAACCACCAAATTACTGACAAGCAAACAGATGTAGAACTGATTAAACATGTATAAGCAACCAATTTTAGGGTGAGGGTGTGCAAGTCCTAAGAAAAATGAGTGCAACCTAATTGATGATAGAACTGTTTCATTTCCTTCTAGAATCTTCATTGGTTTGGATTATTCCTCACTGTTTCTTCTTTTTTTTTTAATTGAAAAAAAAATTTCTGCCTCCTCTGAGTCTCCCATTTCCCTCCCCCTTCTCCCACTCCTCTCCCCCTCCACCCACTCCTTTCCCCCTCCCTCTCCAGTCCGAAGAGCAGTCAGGGTTCCCTGCACTGTGGAAAGTCCAAGGTCCTCCCCCCTCCATCTAGATCTAGGAAGGTGAGCATTCAAACTGGCTAGGCTCCCACAAAGCCAGAACATGAAGTAGGATCAAAACCCAGTGCCATTGTCCTTGGCTTCTCATCAGCCCTCATTGCCTGCCGTGTTCAGAGAGTCCAGTTTTATCCCATACTTTTTCAGTTCCAGTCCAGCTGGCCTTGGTGAGCTCCCAATAGATCAGTTCCACTGTCCCAATGGGTGGGTGCACCCCTCAAGGTCCTGACTTCCTTGCTCATGTTCTCCCTCCTTCTGCTCCTCATTGGGACCTTGGGAGCTCATTCCGGTGCTCCAATGTGGGTCTCTGTCTCTATCTCCATCCATCGCCAGATGAAGGTTCTATGGTGATATGCAAGATATTCATCAGTATGGCTATAGGATAGGGCCATTTCAGGTTCCTTATCCTCAGCTGCCCAAGGAACTAACTGGAGACATCCCCCTGGGCACCTGGACGCCCCTCTAGGCTTCAGCCAAGCAAACCTCTTTAGTGACTGTGAGAAAATATCTAATAATAAGACTTAAGAGCTTTCCTATTGCAGTATTCTTTTCTTTTGATATATTTTTTATTGAAAAAATTTCTGCCTCCTCCCCGCCTGCCATTTCCCTCCCCCTCCCCCCACTCCTCTCCTCTTCCTCCCACTCCTCTCCCCCTCCCTCTCCAGTTCAAAGAGCAGTCAGGGTTCCCTGCCCTGTGTAAAGTCCAAGGTGTCCTCCCCCACTCCATACAGGTATAAGAAGGTGAGCATCCAAACAGGCTAGCCTCTCATATAGCCAGTACATGCAGTAGGATCAAAACCCAGTGCCTTTTTCCATGGGTTATTTATCAAGACTCTCTGAGCTGGGAAACCATATTTAAGTTATTTTTATTTTATCATGTTTTTGCTATCTCTATTGATTGATCAAGGAACATTTTATGAAGCTTGAACAATGAAAATACTGAGACTAGAACACAAATCACCACTGTATAGATAAACCCTTAGTTAACAATGTATTATTTTTACTTGAGATTTATTTTTGGTACTATCAATTATTAGAGATAAAATTAATAAAAATAGATAAAAATTAAAAAAAAAAAAAACCAGTGCCATTGTCCTTGGCTATTGCAGTATTCTTAATTCAGCCACCAAACTCCTTCCAGGAAAGGGTGCAACCCAACTGTCTACACTGTATCGTGGATTTATACATAATATTCTTTATTATTTGGGGGAATTTGAGTTCTTGGAGACTATCATCAATATTAGAATTATATTTTCTCAAGAGACATGGGTCATGAAATAAAAGATCAGGATGTTTCTAGTGACATGGATACTTTCCGCATATGTGTTACCATGGGAACCAGCGATATCAGCATCACTGCTAAAAATCTTTGAATCTTTTGATCATGAAACACTCATCTATTATCTGCCATGTGCCAAGTGTTTGTGACGTCCCGTGGACACAGAAGTGAATGCAAGGGACTGGTTGGGAGACAAATGGAATGCGTGATGATTGTGCATCACTGTGAGTGCTGACAAAGATAAGTGCAGACTGCCAGGGAAGCACAAGAGACGAAAGCTTAATCAATTAACAGGCATTCATTAAGACCCCACCAAGTGACAGGTCTTTGTTCCAGGTGTTTAAATTACATGCTAAAAATATTAAATTAGAAAGTGCAAATCCTCTAATGCTTATCAGAGATTTTTACGTCGCATTTGTATGTACATGATGTTGCTTCAGTCAGCAGTTCTGAAATGTTGAAAAGGAATGCTTTTTAGGTGCCATGCTAATGTTAATTTAAGCAACTTTCAGAGCCTCAGTGTGAAGAACATGGGGCTGGGTTGGTAAAGGAGAAGTGGGTTCAACTGATGATCCTGTGGATATTTTGTTGTAAGGAGGCTACTTGTTCATCCTTGCTGTCAAGAACCGAAATCATCACACAGAATCTGTATTAATTAAATCACTGCTTGGCCCATTAGCTCTAACTTGTTATTGGCTAACTCTTATATCTTTATTTAGCCAATCTCCATTAATCTGTGTATTGCCATGAGAATGTAGCTTCCTGGAAAAAAATTCCCAGCGTCTGTCTCTGGTGTCTCCATGGTATCTCCCTGACTATGCCCTTCTTTCTCCGAGCATTTAGTTCCGTTCTCTCTGCCTACCTATGTTCTGCCCTATCAACAAGCCAAGCAGTTTCTTTATTCGTTAATGGTAATCACAACACACAGAGGGAACTTCCATATCAATATTTTGTAGACTAAATAAACATCCCTTTCAAAGTTTAATATCTTATATACTAGTGTTGGGTTTGTGATCCTTGTCTTCCTGATCATATTAAGATACCTTCCAGAAGGGAGAAAGTCTCTTCACACAGGTATCTTCTAGTAGTAACCAAATACTGAGAGTGAGGTTCTCCCTTGAGGAATAACTGCAATGGATAGGGGAGGGGAGATGCATGTTCACACAGCAAAACTTTAATTGAATTAAAAAGTAACAAATGACAAAGGCTGTTCCTTCTAGACCATCCGGTTATGTATCATATTCTACTTCTTTTAACATGTTTCTATCAGATCCATAATGGTCATCTGCTGAACTGTGTCACTCTGAATTTTTAAGATTGTAGTAGACAATCAAAAACAGGCTCTTCAAAGAGGTGAATACACCTAATAAGGTCTTAAGTGTAGGCTCAAATCCAAGCTGGTAATGTCCTTATCAGAAAACACTGGATATGTTGAGTGACAACAGGGTTACATGTACTGAGAAAGGATCTGGCACGAAAAATTCTCTGTTGAGACCATATCTACAAGCAGCTTGATCTTGACTTTCTTGTAAATATGAGAAAATAAATGTCCAGCGCGCAACTCACCAACCCTATGCTATTTTATAATGGCAGCTTGAGATAATGATTATTAAATTCTGTCAGCATACAGTCATGGGAAACAATGGGAAAGCGACACTTTAAGACAATGTGCTCTTGAACATGGTCCAAGCTAGGCTTTTGGTGAATCTGATTCACAAAACTTGTGGAGATACTCAAGAAACTATGAATGCAACTTACAGGTTTTTATTTATAATAATTAAAAGGAGTTTTTATTAGAACCTTGAGGCAGGAATTCCTTTGTTAGGTTTAAGGCTGTCACTTGCTGAAATATTTTGTGGTGAAAATGTATTAAGAATTATTAGTAAGCTATTAAGGTATGTATCAACTATGAGAAATTTTTCAGAGAGAAAATTGATGAGATAAAATCCAAAGAAGAATGGTAAGGCAACAGACTGTTGGTGTACACTGTAGGTAAAGGTCAGGAGTTAAAGGGAAAGAAGGATAGGTTGGCGAAAGATTAGTGTATAAATTATGACAATTTTATTGGCTTTAATGAACAAGTATCTAGTCTGAGCACATTGCTAGGCGGTGGAATACCTTTCTCTACTTTTAAATACAAGTAGAAAAGGAAATATTGATGATCTGTATTGAGAAAGCCTGTTAAATACGGAAATCCAATGGACTGGATGAAATATCTTTGATGACAATTAGGGAAACCATCAATCTGCTTACAGTAGATGGTCAGTTCAGGCACACTCTCTATTACTGTTAAGAGTTTTAATTTGAGTCATCTTTGTGGGTCCCTGGGGTTTCTCTGGCACTTGGTTTATCCCTATGTCCCATATGCCCCCCATTAAGACTTCTCTTTTGTTACCATTCCATTCTACCTCCAACCTGACTCCCACACCCTACTTACCTAACCTGCTCCCTCTAGCTTAGATTTCTCTATTTCCCCAACCGAAAACAGACAGTTTACCCAGAAGATCTCTTTTATTTCCCCTTCCCAAGGAAATCTATGCATCCATCCCTAATTGAGGCATCTTGTTATCTAACCTCTCTGGGGTTGTGGATTGTATACTTTATTCCTAATAACTACCTATGATACATATTATGACTGTCTCTCTGGGTCTGGGTTACCTCACTCAGAATGATATTTTTTTCTAGTTACATCTCTTTGCCTATAAATTTTATTAGGTTATCATTTATTTTTTTTACAGCAGAGTAGTACTCCATTGTGTAATGTACCACATTTTCCTTATCCATTCTACAGTTGAGATAGATCTAGGTTGTTCCCAGGTTCTGGTTATTATAAATAATGTTGCTATGAACATAGGTGAGCAAGTGTCCTTGTGATATGATTGAGCATTCATTGGGTATATGCTGACAATTGGTATAACTGGGTCTTGAGGTAGATTGATTAACAATTTTCTAAGATACTGCCTTACCAATTTCTAAAGTGGCTGTGCAGGTTTCACTGCCACTAGCAGTGGAGGATGTTCCCCTTACTCCACATCCTCTCCAACATAAGCTGTTATCAATGTTTTTCATGTTATCCATCCTGACAGCTCTAAGGTGAAATCTTAGAGTCATTTTGCGTTGCATTTCCCTAATAACTGAAGATGATGAACATTTCATCCATTTGAGATTCTTCACTTGAGAACTCTATGCCTAGATTTGTATTAAAAATAATCCATTTTAAATTGGATTATTTGGCATATTGATGTTTAGCTTCTTGAGTTCTTTAAATATTTTGGAAATCCACAGACAAGAATTATGCTGAGCTCTGAGACTCTTGAGGAAGAAAGGAAGGAAAAAATGTACCAACCAGGAGGTCATGAAGGAGAAAACCATAGAGGCAGCTGACCTGAGATTTCAGGAGCTCATGGATGCTGGACCAATAGCCAGGCAGCCTGATTGGAACCAACGGAGGCCCTCTGTATGTGTGTGACAATCATGTAGCTTGGTCTCTTAGCAAGGCTTATAAGAGTGAGAGCAGGATCTCTCCCTGGTGCTTATTTGGCTTTTGGTAACCTGTTCTCCATGCTGGATTACCTGGCCCTGCCTGGACACAAGGAAAAGAAGTCAGTCCTGGTTCAACTTGATGTACCATGCTTTGGGCAAGCCCATGGGAGGCCTGTCCCTTTCTGAATGGAGGTGGAGGAGGAGTGAATGCAGAGGAGGTAGATGGGAAAGATGAGGGGAAGGAAAAAGAAAGGGGAAGGGAAACTGGTTAGTATGTAAAATATAGAAAATAAAAATTAAAATAGGAAAAGAAATCCAGTGGATGTCTGAACATTCAATAGGATCTAAAACATTTCCAGTTTTCTTTGCTTTTTGTTTCTATTCAAGTATATTCCACCTATTGTGTTTCTGTTTTTAAACAAAGGTTAAAGTAAGTTCATTGCAGATCAGCACATCTGGATGCAGTAAGAAGCTCTGTGTCACTGAATACAAGCTAATGAGTTGCAGAATAAAAGCTTAACTGGAAGCTAAAGGCATTGCTCAGATACACACACAGAAATACACATATTGAACAGACTTGTGTTTAGATTTAGAGGCACAGATACACATTACTGAAGAGTTCATCTGAAAATGACCTTCTTTTACAGTCACGTGCTGGCCACCTGGGCATTCCTTCACTTGAGGACTTATCCAAAATAAATCTGACCTGATCTAATGATTTTTCTCATCTAGTCTCTATTGATGAACCATCAACAAAGTTAGAAAAGAAACAGTTTGTCCATTATATTGATTTCCTATCATTCAATTCCTTCTTATATCAGCCCAGAAGCAACCTGAGAAATCCATTATGTGTTTCCTTGCTGAGCTGCTTTCAGTGTATGCAGCTGCTGGACAAGCTGCGGGTAGTCTTGACGTTCATCTAGGATAGCATGTTTCAACCTGTTGGTCACTACGATGTCTTGGGGGTCAAACGGTCCTTTTACTGGGGCTGCATTTCAGATAGTCTGCATATCAGATGTTTACACTGCAATTTATAACAGTAGCAAAATTATAGTTATGAAGTAACAATGAATATCGTTTTATGGTTGGAGGTCACCATAACATAAGGAACTGTATTAAAAGGTAGCAACATTAGGAAGCTTGGGGACGACTGCTCTAGAACATCATGGATTTTGGGACAATAGCACTTTCTCTTAACTCCCCTGATTTAACTATCTTTTGTCTGTTCTGGTGATTTGATTGATTAGGGCCACAACTCTTTTCCCACCCTCCACTCAGTAAATTATTGCATTTCCTCACAGCGCTTCAGTGTGCAAATAGACTAGGCAGATATAAACTTATTTTCAATTAGCCACATGAAATGACTTTTATTACAAGTATTCTTTAAACTGTTTCAAATTATTTTTTTAAAGTTCTTTCTTAATCTCAAACAAGATAGAGAAATGTGGTATCCAGAAGAGAGCCTTGGCTTACAGGGACAAACCTTAAATCTCACAGTTGTTGATACATAGGGAAGCCTTCATGAGGGATCCCTCAGGGAAAAGATGAATTCAGCTAAACTAAGGTGGTGTAACATGATCACCATCCCCTTCAGTTGAAAACATACAGGGAAATAGAAATGTGAGTCCTGCAGGCTATGGTAGCTTGTGTGCCCCTCATAGGTATACCCTAGATGTCTGTTCAAGTCCAAAGGTGTTTTAAAAAGGGAAGAAACTGTTACTAGTGTCACCCTTAGACTATAAGAAATGGGTCATTTACCTAATCATTGTGAGAGCATGAAACAAATAGTTCTTTACATATACGCATATGCAAATTAGAGGCTGGATCTAAGTTTGATTTCTGAAACTTCCTTAGCTTTCTCTACAACCCAGTTTGGAAAAAAAAAAAAAGTAAATCTGATATTTATGCATGTTTCAAAGGTACTTTTAATTCTATGAAAAAACTATTATGCTCCATTCTATTCAGGTAAATACTTCCTTAAACACCTTTTAAGTGAATTTTGAACAGGAAGTATGTTATCACATAGTAAGTGCAGCTATTAAAGTCCAGTATTAAGATAGACATGCTTCAAATTCAATGAAAGTCCACTCTAATGCTTTTGTGAGCTGTTATTGGTAAAAATGAATTCTTTTATTAACCTAGTAAATTACCAAGTTGCTAGAAATAGCCATTGAAATAACAATCACATTTAAATTAAAGACATTGAGCTATCACAAGAAAAAAACAGAATAATAAAGAGTATATGTTTATTTTGAGCACATTATACAATATATTATTCATTTCATTCATGGTCATTGGGGAACTACTTTAACAATCTGATGTGTTCATCTCACTCCATGTTTGAATATCAATGAAACTGCCAATTAATTGATCTTTCTTAGCCATAGGCTCAATATTGCCCAGGCTTAGAATCATAAACTCTAGATAATTGTTTCCCCCAAGATGCCCTAAGCTTCCCTAGTAATTGCAATTTCCTTTCTGATTGCTATCTTTATCAGTAAACAGTCATCTGAACTATGTTGTAAATGAGAAATAGGAAAAGCCGATGATTAAGTCCAGGAAATGTTTCATCTTTGTTATCATGGTAATGTTAATTCATTTTATTTGGAAGCACTCAATGAAAATATACGAGAAATTGTTCATAGTAAGCTTATCTTGAATGGATGAGTAGATGACGAATTGATGATGGACAGGTGGGTGGATGTATGGATAGATGGATGGAGAAAAAAGCTAGGCCTACTATTAGGGTAGCCAATAAGGACAAAGCCCAAGGCTTCAGAATCATAGTAGGGCCAAATGCAGGCTTCTGTGGCCTTGCCATTCTTAAAAATTGACCAGAAATACTCAGAATCATGGTATTGGTTTCAATTTACATGGAGAAGACTAATGCCTTCCTTTGTGTCTGTTTGTACTGCTTCCAGAAGCATCTAGACAACACAAGGCAACACAGGAGATACTTTCAAAATGGTTGAAGTATAATGGTATGGTTTTGATTTTGCTTAATTTTGAAGAGAAACACACCTGACATCAGTTATGACCAGCAACAGCAAGATCAATATTACCAGACAAACAGGACCCCAGTTTGTACCTGGACACTTTATCTGTATAATAGAAACGAAAGTAGATGAGCCGTTTCAGAGGTTAGTCACTTCCACGTGTTGTTAATCTATAAATTTCCGTAAAAATAGTTACTGCTCACAAGGTTGTGTCTGTTAAAGCAATGTACAGAGAATGTAGCAAAGTTACTCTCATTGTGGGAGAACATGGAGCTATACAAAAAGTGTTCGGTTTGATAGTTAAACCTAGAATATAGGTAGAACTAGTTCCCTCCTCCAATCAAATAGGATGCCTCAGGTGCTGCATGGATACACATCCCCCACAATAGGGAACAGGACCATAAAAATGAAATTTACAAACATCCCCATAACCTTGCAGATGCAAACTTGCACTTTTTTAAAACTTTCCAAATCACGTTGCTTTTTTTTTTTTCCAGAGAAGCTTATTTCTGTTCAGAAACTATAAAGGGGATTCAAATCTACACTCCCTAAAATGTTCAAGAACCTCAGCAACAAAATTGTAGTGCACAGTTCCTATAATTCGGAGAACAGGTATTTTTATGCCAAAGCAAGCATCAAACTTTATTTCACTTTTGAGATACATGGATATTTGGGTTTTAATGAAAATACATTTTGCAAAAGTGACAAAATACATATTTCCCCCTGTGAAACAAACTGACTCTTGTTCTAATACTAGGACTCCTATATCTCTATGACATTCCCTGAGAAATACATCTCTTAAAAGAATAAGGGAAGCCGGGCGGTGGGTGGCACACGCCTTTAATCCCAGCACTTGGGAGGCAGAGGCAGGCGGATCTCTGAGTTCGAGGCCAGCCTGGTCTAGAAGAGCTAGTTCCAGGACAGGAACCAACAAAGCTACAAAGAAACCCTGTCTTGAAAAATCAAAATAAATAAATAAATAAATAAATAAATAAATAAATAAATAAATAAAAAGAATAAGGGAATTTCCAGAGAGGTCAGAAAGGGAGCAATGAAGCTTTAAGTTGTAATTTAAGGTGATCAACTAACTAGAACTTGCTTCAAATCAAATCTTACATCTTACATATGTTTTAGTCACTTACAAAAGAAAAGAAAAAACAAACTATGATAGGCAAATATCTCCCTGCAATCTTGCTATAGCATGCTGTGCCCAGTTCTGTTCGGCGACTAAAAGCAACAGGGCTTTGATTCTAGATAAATATACCGGGCTATGAAATTGATTGTAAGCTACTTTATGAATGTCTGAAATTCTTCCTGTGACTTGATAAACTCTTTAAGCAAAATAAATTAGCAATTGGAACCCTTTCTGTTACCCTGCTTGTCTACCACCAAAACCTCTCTGTATTTTCCCCACAGCATGATTCACAGGTAGGGCTGTTCATGTTTAATTTTAGTTTAGATGCTTAGATGTTCATGCAGTTCTCAGCAATATCTCCTCATTTGTATTTGCATGACCTGATTTGATTCCATTTTTATTTTTTTCTGATGTTCAGAGGTATAATATAAATGTCAATAAAAATTAATATCTGGCCAACAACACTAATCTCAAAGGACCTTCTCTGTCTTAATAGCACAGAGAGCAATTTTCTCCCAGCAACTAATTTGTAGCTATTTATTTGCTACTTATTAATATTCTTGTGAGCCAAGGCGGCCCTTTTTGAATCCATTTGCTGACAATTCCAAATATTATAAACACTGAAAACTTCCTTGAATCATCACTATAGTGTCAGCTAAAAACTTCTCACAGGTGAATGGGTGCTTTCCCTCTGAACTGTTTCAAGTTAATCCATAGTGTTACATTACATCTTAGTGACAGGACTCCTGGATTTTCCAAATATCAGACACTACAATAAGTGCCAGCTTGAGGTTTTTCTGCTTTAGCTTACCAATACAAATCAATGCAATTTAAATGGAAACAACAGTTACAGTTGACCTAATCCAGGACCACTCTTCTGAGACTTTCTTTAAAGGAATCTGCTGATGCTAAAATGTCACCTTGGTTTAGGACCTTGGACAGCAGCTCTATTAAAAACAGTGCAGCCTATTATCAAAGAGAACATATATTCAACAGGATTGTCCTTTGACATTTTTTGCACACTGATAATTATAATAAAATATTATAATTTGATGTTGAAACAATGATTTTTAAGTTAAAGATTCAAAACAGTGAAGGTTTGCAGGAGAGGGAGAGATGTGTAAGTGGAAAGAAACACAGTTATTGCTGGTAATAGTCTTTTTTGCAACACACGGTGGATGCGTCATTCTCGTCTCTCTGAACCACTGTACAGTTGTAACTGAGAATGAAAACAATGAAAGCAGAGAAGGGAATAGTAAGTAGATGCTGACATCATAGTCTGTGCAGAGCTATGTAGAAGACTTATGGTGACACTGGATTCTAAGTTAGGAAGTAATTACCCGGGTCATCGTTTCTTACATCTCTGCTGCTCTATGTTGTTAATATATGATGTGGGAGGAATTAGTCAGAACTCACTTTCAGGAGCCTCATTTGAGGGGACAAAGTGTCCAAGGACATCACACTTACAAACTGCCAGTTCTATTTACCTTGTCTCTCATTCTTAGATTTCAGATTGATTGACACTTTGTCATGCATTATCTGGGTGTTTGAGTACTCTTAATAACACTTAGTAGTGTATTTGTCAGGTAGGCTTGGCATCACCCGTCTAATTAGTCCTATGCTAAACACACATTTTCACAATACTTCTCTCATGCTAGGCTTATCTTTGTAAGGTTCATGATATTGCTTCAAATTAAAATCTGTGAACTTTTTTTTTCTACCCTCAGGTATAATACTCAATGACAGTTACTAGACCGTCTTTGTTTTACTACCTGGTGAAGACTGATGATATTCTTTATGGTACGGAGTTCTGGACACAAGCTAGTTCATTACCTTTGTCTTCTATCTGCTGTATTCACAGTTCAACAGAGTCAGAAATGAGAAAAACAGTGAACCCTATTAGTCAATCAAAAACAGTAGTCTGGCTGTGTTGTGGCAAGGGCAAGAAGTCTGCACCACTACAAGAAGGGTGGTATGTTTCTCATCTTTGTAATTAGTTGGAAGAAAAAGGAATTCAACAATTTACCAATCTTTTCCAGAGAAATAAAGGGAAAAGTAGAATTTCCACATACAAACTCAAATTGGAAACTTTAATCCTGTCAATGCAAAAGAGTAAATATTTATATCATATTAAAAACTGTAAAAGTAAGTACTGAATGTTTTGTTGAGTTCTAAAAGTAATAATGCAAATTTAATTAAAGTTGAAAAATAAGTTAATGATAACTAAAAGCTTCCTTTTTTCCTACATATTTCCTGAGTTTTCAAAGCAGCCATGTCAATCAGAAGGAGACTGAATATTGCTTCTGACAGACATTATTATTAACTCCAATATTAGCTTCAATGACACAAGATGCCACTGAGAGACTTGCATGGCTTTACAGCAGAATGAGAAGCAGAATTTTCAGGAGATGGATAACAAACATCACTATAATCTTACTTCTTACTCTGTTTCATGGCCTATTATCCACTAACTTTATTTTTCATGTGCTATTTTCTTCAAAGTTCATATAATTTTACCAGTACTTCTCATGTTAAGAGAAAGACAGAAATGCAGTAACACATAGCTCAGAAAATGTGCAGAACAACCCACACCCAACAATGTGGTTTTTTTCTGTTACTGCAAAGCCTTCCCTGGGCTTCACTAGGTTTCACGCTGTTCATTTTTTTTTTTTTTTTTGGATTGATGTAAGAACCTGATGTTTACAGGACTCTACATTAATGCATCCCTAATGATACAAGAGAACCAAAACTATCTTAGAAACACTGAAAATAGGTCAGTCTAAACATAAATAAATTAGTATTTATTTAGTTCTTTGTAAAAATTTTACTTTTTGACCATTTCATGACATCTTAATATGAAAAAATGAACATGTTTGACAATGTGTAGAGAAAAGAATTGCATGCATACTATCCATGCTATATAGGTCAGTTTCAGAAAGGTGTGCTTAAAAGTGAATTTCTTGAAAATGAATTCACTTATATATACATATATATATGTGTGTGTGTGTGTGTGTGTGTATAAAGAGAGTTTAAAGAGAACTATCACCAAAGATCAATGTTTAGAAACTTTTCCATTTTAATTAGTTTTTAAAAAATTTTTCTAGGATATTCCCTCCATATAAATGGATGGATAGAGGCATCAACAGGGTGCTCCTGTGTTTATGTGTGTTCTTGAGAATATTCTCCATTTAATGTTGAGAAATTTACATCAATTCAACTGTATAGATGTAAGTCTAGGTTATCTGTATGGCAACAAACGTGGCCACCCACATAGCTCATGCTTCCTTCATGATGTAGACTATTTCCAACACTTTACCCAGTTCCCACTAACCCTTTCACAGCCAGACTCCACTAATCATCAAAGCCATCCCCCAAAGACTATTACTGTTCTTATCTCTTTCACCAAGAGTTAATTTTAAGGGTTGAAGAGGTAACTCTCCCATGGTAACACACTTGACATTCAAGCATGAGGACATGAGCTTGATCATCAGAACCCCCATAAAAAAAGCTGCTCATGCTTTCATGTATTCATGGTCTACGTATTGGGAAGAGGAAGACAGGAAGAGGCTTGGGCTTCCTGGCTGGGTATCCTAACTAGGGAACACCCTATCAGTGAGAGACACATAGCAAACAGCAAGACTGATATTGCCTGAGGAACAGCAAGCAAAGTTGTCCTCAGGGAAATTCAATATATAGTGTCCTTGAAGAAAGATAATGAATATTAGAGAAAACTATGTGGAGTGATGTTTCTAGAACTTCTCTTTTAGACAATTGTAAGGAATATTTTTGTTTCATCCAGCTGTGATGATTCATGCCTGTAATTAAAGAACTTGAGAGGGTGAGGAGAGAAGATTCCTGGGAACATGAGCCCACCTGAGACTGCAGAGCTCATTATATAAACCCTGTCTCAAAATTACATAAAACAAAAACTCGAAGAAAGAGACAAAAGACAGAAAGTAGCCTCCTACACAGAGTTGATCAGAATGGGTTGTAGAATCAGTAATTTTTGAATCCACTGTATTTTGCCCTTTCCCGGGTACATGTCATAGGAGGACTGTGTTTTCTTAGCATCACTCCCTCTCCCAGAGTGTGACTTGGTCCTGCTTGGCCATCTCTCAAGCTTGATTCACCATCGCTCATTCTGTCCTTCAATTCTCAGAATGTTGTATTGAAACGTATGCAACATGGTTAGTTTGCAGAGAAAAATATATATAGTAAAGGAGTCAAAGTTTTTGCTATGAACTACACATGAATTTATATGACTGTAAAACACAGATAACCTGTTCCATGAGTAAAGCAATAAATAAACTCAATTGCAAAACTAAATATTACTGAAAGACCATCAAGGATGGGCTGTTCACACATTCCATACATTAAAGATTCATTGACTGTTGAACTGCTCTGACTATAGGCTGCTTCCATTCTTGGACGCTTCCCTCCAGAAAACACTGTATTAACGTATGTACACCCTTATACTTACTTTACACACACATACATAATATATAGTGCATATATTTTGTATATATGTGTATATGTACATATATTGTCTTAGTCATAAGAAATAGAAATAAACCTTTAGGCTCAATAAGTTCTATCTTGTCATCACTCTAAGATATAAAGGTGAAACTATATCCTCCATTTTATGATGTAGGCAGATCAATGAGGTACATTAATTTGCATTGTTTTTATATACTGTGACAGTATCATTTTTATTAGCTTAGTTTATTTCTTAAAAATGAATTCACTCATATATATATATACATATGCATATATATCTTAAAGAAGCAGCTGCTAATTTTTTGAACTTTATAAGCAAGTGGAATGCTAAAATTGCCTGTGAATGAGTTACCACAAATGCATTCATTACTCATGTCTTTTTGCATCTTGTTTCATTATTTACAAAATGAAAGTCACTTTTCTTGGGCTTATTTTGCAAATTTTATTCAATTTCCTTGCAAACATGCCAAATACTTATTTAGTGTTGTTACTATTTCTTATGTTCTTCTTAAACAAGCAGTTGAGTTCTCATAGGTATAGATGGATTGCGGCTAATTGCCTTAATCTGCTTCTGTGGCTGTGTTAGTGCTATTTGGTCTCTTTACTGTCAGGAAGATTGCAAAATATTCCTGGAACAAGGCCAAATTAGTCAGCCTTTAAAGATATTAGAATTTTTTTCCTTCTCTCAATATGATGCATTCTTTAATTGAGAGATAGTTATTTTTAAAGTCTTATGCTTAATATATATTACTGTCTTCAACTTAAGATATGAACAAATTTATACTAAGAATTACATAAAAATCTAGATAAAGCATAGACTTTAAAAAAGATATATTTATTGAAAACACACCATTTTCTTAGATTATTAAAGTTTGGTCCCTGAAAAGAATAACTAAGCAAAACTATTATATGTGCTTAAAATAAATTATGAAGAAATACTATTCTGAGAAACTGAACTGACTGGCAGTTTCCAAATTTTTAGGTACAAACAAAATGTGAAGATCACTGGCCTGGTATAAAGAACCCTGTACTCACAAAATGTGTATAGTCAAACACTAAATAAAACATACCCTAATCTTGGACCATAAAACAAACAAACTGGACTTTCTAGACTCTGTCAATTGGACCAACAGTAAGCTGCAGTGAAATACAGACCCTCAGGATTAATGGCTAAGTTTTCATTAATTAAAAACATGCATATATGTACTTGCATGTGTTTGTGAGTGTGCTTATGCGTCCTGTATTTATGTGTGCATATGTTAATGTGTGTGCTTGTATGTCCAATACGTCTATTTATGTTCATGTGTGTATGTCTGTGGCTCTGTATCTTGTATGTGCACATATGTGTTCATTTGTGAATGTGTGTATATTTAGACATGGATACCTACATGTATTTCTCTATTTTTTGTTTTGTTTTGTTTTGTTTTGTTTTGTTTTTGTTTTTGAGACAGGGTTTCTCTGTGGCATTGGAACCTGTCCTGGAACTAGCTCTTGTAGACCAGGCTGGTCTCGAACTCATAGAGATTCACCTGCCTCTGCCTCCCAAGTGCTGGGATTTGTTTTGGTTTTTTACATAAAACTCAGGTTCCTAAAGGAAGACAAGACCCAATATTCTGTTTTTATTACATTTGTTTGTGTTTCTTTTTTTTTAAAGATGGCAATTCTATGATTCAATTAAAAAAATTCTAATGCCATGTAATGGTAAGATGCAATTAGATATATCTGGAGTCTAATTTAGTCCATACTGATTCAACTAATTTCATTAACCTGATTATTTTTTTGTGTATTCATGTACCATTTTTAGTTATCTTCCAATTTTCTATGATAACTGCTAACATAATGTAAAATACATCAAGTAAAACCTAATTTTTATACTGCCCCATTGCTTTGACCAATGTCTCATTACATCCCACCTGTCACATTTCTTGAGCTAATCATTCTTTTAACATTTTATGTGTATGTGTGTGTGTTTCCATACTCATAGAGTTCTGATTTATGTTTATATTGTATTTGCCTCTGTGTCTCTCTCTCTCTCCATTCTCTCCATCTCTCCCCTTCATTCACTTTCCTGTCACTCACTCTCTCCCTGGCTCTATTGTCCAGCCTGGTCTTAACTCTTACACTCAAGTGATCCCTTGATACGTACTCCCAAGTATCTGGAAAGGTGGGCTACACTACCATGCCTCCAATAAATGGGTCTTACAGAGACATAATAGCCTCCATCTGAATCACCATATTATCAAGTTCCTTGTGTATAGGTTATTTTCTTTTTTTCATGTTTTGCCATTCAATCACTATTATAATAAATAAATAAATAAATAATAAAAGATGTTAGTGTTTATGTTGTAGAAGTGTCCCAAAGTTTGTAAGAGATTTTTTTATGTAAATGTATATGTGTTGACAGGGTACAATATAAGACGTTTGGTGGACTCAGGTTCTCACCATCAGATGATAAGAGTACACCTTAATGACTTACTTCATGTCCACCTGGTGGCTTAAAATAATCAAAAACAGAGTTTTCAAAGGTTTACTAGCCCCTTTTATTTGAACTTGGCAAAATTATTTCTCCCTTTTTGGTGCGGGGCAATCTATATTGTGTCAATTATGTTTTAAATAATCGCTGATTGGCCAGTAGCTAGGCAGAAAGTATAGGTGGGATAACCAGACAGGAAGTAGAGGCAGGGCAATGAGAACAGGAGTATTCTGGGAAGAAGGAAGCCCTTTTACCTAGTCCTGTCCAGACACTGAAGAAGCAGGATGTGACCTACCCTACTGAAAAAGGTACTGAGCCATGTGGCTAACAAATACTAGAATAATGGGCTAATATAAGTCATAAGAGCAAATAAGAAGCCTGAGCTAATGGGCCAACCAGTTTATAACTAATATAGACTTCTGTGTGATTCTTTGGGACCTAATGACTGTGGGAACTGGGCAGGACAGAAACCCCAACAAGCAGGCCCTAATGTTATACCTTTTCCTGTTGTGCTTTTTGTATTTTGAAAACTGTCAGTCTGTAGAATTTGTTTAAAATTCCTTTGTTAACTTCATTTATGAGTAGATTGCATTTGTATCATTCCTTCCTTTCCATCTCCCCCAAGTTTCTCCCATGTTCTCTTACCACCTCTCCTTAGTCATAATTTCTATTATAATTATTGTTGATTTACATGTGTATATATACAATATATATATATATATATATATATATATATATATATATATTCTCACACGTCACATTTAAAACTTACTTAGTTTATTTTGAAACAGTGTGTTCCAAACATTTAAATGAACTTTTGGAATCTTTGATTTGGCTGAATTCCTAGTGCTATGCTACAAAGTTTTTGATTAAAAATTGGCAAGATATAACATACACACACACACACACAGAGTCCAATTAGTGCTGTGTGTTTAAAGATAATAATCACCAATACAAAAGAAAAATGCTCTCAGACAGCACAGATAAAACTTGCTTAATTTAGGATGTTTATTTTATTATATCTATATAATGTATATCTATCTACACCCAATTCAATAAATAACATTCTTTGATATTAAGTGTAAACATATTTTATTTCAAATGAAGTGTTTATGATCAAACATTACAGACCAAAGGAAAAGGACCAACCAAGTACAACTTGGGATGCCTTTATCTGTTTCTACTTTTGTATAAGCTGCCTCCAGCTTATTGTTGCTAGACTCTGTTTTTCAGGAACACTGTTACTTAAATGGATTTTATAAAAATGTGTGCCAATAGAAATTGATATGATATTTTATATTTTGTGGGCAGACACATTTTTTTTTTCTGTGACTGTCCTTCAGGTCTTAATATCTCTACTTAGATTCTCCCCTTCAGGCTGTTCCCCAAAGTGACCTAACATATAAACAGAAAATTCATGAATGACTTCAACACTTTTTAGTCTAAATTACAGCGAAAGGTTACTTTATTCTATTTTGCTTTCAGTTATGGTAAGAGCTCATGTTTCTCAGGAGAACAAAAAAGAAAGGTCAAATGATTATTGGAAGATGCAATATTAATAATATCTTTACCACACTGAAAAATAAATATATAATAAGACTTCTCCATGGTGGTTTAACAAAGTCTTATGAAGTGACCTAAATATGCTTCATAAGTAGATTTGTTTTATTATATAAAATATCTTTAAAATGTTTTTTCTTAAATAATCAACTTATATATATATATATAAACAAGCAATAATAAAAGTACAATTTGTAAATATTCATGGTTCCTCAAAGTTTGTGAGAAAATGATAACATATTCTTATTTGAAAACATGGGTTCTATTTAACTGAACTTTTAAAAGCTTTGATTTGCCTGAATTCCTAACGATGTATCACAAAGGTTTTGAATAAAATTGGGCAAGCAATAATTAATGACTAGAATTTATAGATAAATGAATGTGAAAAATAGAAAACCAAAAGATCGAAGTTCATTCCTTTATTCAAGTGATAGCTACAGCCCTCCTCTGTGACTATTCTGGGGTAAACAACACCACTAGTAATCATTACAATCAAAAGAGTATCTAAACTAGAGAAAATTTGAAGGAAATTCATATCTTGTCTTCTAAAACTTGGCAACCTAAGGCTAATAGTCTTTTCTCTGTGGAAAAGATTGATATACACCTATATTTATTGAATTCAATGTCTCATCAAATGTACTAGTCTAGGGGAAATAAAGACGGTAGGAGTTATGACATCTTTAACCATTGAGAGAGGTGGGTGAGTTAAGAAAAAAACTGAAGATAGGAGAGGAAGGCTAAGTGGCTGACAGTTGTGAAGAACTTTTCTGGCTAGGATGCAGTCATACTGTTCATACTATAAAACGTCACTGGTATAATTGACCTTTTGTTCCCTTTACTTTTCCGTTAAGAAAGATTCTCCATCATCATCCAAAAACTCCAAAGCAAACACAGAAGAGCTAGGACAATGGCCGTGATTGCTGATGATTCTGTGACATGTCAAACTTCTCTTCATGAGGAATTAGAAGCTAAAATTAGAAAAGGGGACAAAAGAATCTAAACTCTCATCCAGTCTCAAGGTTACATCATCTAAGGAAAATCCGGGCAGGGTGACTTTCCACTTCACAATGGCATGAGGTAGCCTTGGTGGGAAACAATGTTTACAAAAGTAATATGAAACCACTAATGAGTTTGATGTGGTTGCTCTCTAGAACGCCTTGAACTTTGAGTTCTAAATGGGTCTGGCAGGAGCGGAAATTAATGTAGCATGGATTACCTTCCATTTTTACTAAATAATAATTTTATGGGGAAATTTTCCCACATGGGCAAGAAATTATGCTAATATCACAAATGTTTTCCTAACAGGGATTACCTTTGAATTGTTCAAATAATTGACACTGAAAATGCAAATATTATTACCTAAAGTCCCTTAGTCAGAGTCAAACGTTATTTCTTTCTTTTTTTTAAAATTTTTTTTTGTTATCAACAAATCCACCTGATTGTCATATGATGGGAAAAAAGAGAGTAAAAAAGTATAAACGCAAGGAAATGATAATTCACTGTATTCAGATTGATGATTTTGTATCAATTTCATCAAAGCAATATTATTAATTTGTAAAATTGAATCTTCTTAAAAGTCATAGTTTTCTGTTTTGACATACAGAATTAATTGCACTTCCTTTCAATTAAAATTACATTAAATATCTAAAACTGCTAATTTAAAAACTATTTTTTGAGGCAATACAGGAGGATAATGCAAGCTGTGGAAATGACTCCCTGTAGCGCTCATGTCACAGGGTTTGGCCTAGTCAATAACAGAATTTCAAAGTGGTTAAATTGAGTTTAAGAAAATTATAACTGTGAGGGAAATTTACACTGTGTCCCAAGCTAAATATGTGTCAGTTGGAAACATAACAAGGCTAAGTAATGCTTTTCTTTCCATTGGTACAGGCAGATAGTGGTAGACACAGAAAACCAAGTCTAATCCTCGGCCATACCATGGTACAACGTTCTCCCCATGGGGCTGAATACAGGGTTTTTGTTTAATCATAAATTGGCCTTTGGAAAATAAACTTATAATCTCTTCAAGTTTTATGAAAAAAAGAAATCTTGTGAAAAGCTGTGTCTGCTTTTTCTAGAAATATTCTCTGCTAGAATCACTGGGAAGGGTTGGCAGGATTCAGAAGTTGTTAGAGACCAGCATAGCAGACATTGCTGAGTGTTATTGATCAGAGAACGTGTTTCTCAAAATTATTGAGTAAGCTGCAAAGGGAGAGTATGTAAGGCACTGAAATAGTCCTTTTGAGGGTGATAGTCTAGTGACAAATTTGGATGTACTTTCCTGGTAAAATACCTGACTTTTGCACATGCAATATATGCACAATCATAATGATAAAGAGATGATGAAGCCCTTAACATTAACCTACCTAGTTTGGAATATTAAATAGTTTACTTTCAAGGTGTTTATATATTTCTTTCTCTGATATAGAACAAAAGGAATTATATATTTTAAATTGAGAGAAATAGGATAAGGTTAATATGTATAGGAATTGTTTAGAACATTACTGGGCCTCATTAAGGGCAATGCATACATGAATTAAGATTTATATCCATGAATTATGATTTATTTATTATAAAAATGTGTGATTTTTAAAGAAAATTATTTAACCATTACCCTGAATCAATAAAAATTATTGGTTTGAAAATATTTTCTGTATTGATGATATATTTATATTAGGCAAAATGCTATAAAATCCATGAATAATATGATGTCATCATAATTTTAAAATAGAAAGTCCATAATATATCAATATACCTGCAATTTCAGAATCAAAATATCATTGTCTCTCTTTAAAGCATTTTTAACACCTCAATTTACTAAATCATTATCTAAAATATATTAATTTCTTAGCAATAAATCATAATACATACTTTTAAAAGTCACATAAAATTCTAAAGGCAAGTTTCCTTAAGTGTGTATTCTAGGGAGAATGATGTTTGGACAGTTTGAAAACATTAGTCTTTATTTTTAAAGATACAGTCAACTGGGGTAATGTGTAAACTCAAACTTTCTAATTCATTTTAAGCATTGTTTGAAGAAAAATATACCTACAAATTCCTTTCCAGAAACATCATTTTTGGATCTACTGATGAATGTGTCAAGAAAATCCAGTTGGAATAAAAAGCAAGGTCCTTGTTTATGAAAAATAAATTCAATTAGTAAAATTCACTACATATTTCTTTCAAGGAAATTAAAATATTAGTAGATGAAAGTAACACATTTAAATAACACATAGGTTAGTATAACTAAGAATATTCACATAAAATATCAATTTATAATTGAGTCTACTAGATCATCCATCTGAAACATTGGAGAAAGACAGTAATATCACTTGAAAATCTTCTTAGTTAAAGGAGGCTTATAGTGAACATGAGCCAAAATTGTGCTCTGAGTTTTCACAACTGGTAGGTGATGTATTATTGGACAATAAGTGTTATATTTGTCAAATCAATGTTTATGCTAATTAGAAACCCCTACAACTGAGAAACTTGGCAATACTGCTCCTGCAAAGTCAGTGATGGCAGATGAAATGGATTCCGATTTGCTTATGAGGAAGAAAGATGGGAAATCATACGGGAGCTTTATGACTTGTTTTTTAGGATAGTAATAGAACTCTAACTGTCAGCTCTACAGAGACAAGCCAATCTCTGACATACTCGGGTGGCCAATTTTATTGTATTCTGTTGATGGGAACATAGAAGAGTAGAGCCATATTAAATAATTGGTCTGTAGTCATACATCACATTAAGATACAGAACTAAAATCTAGTCTTATCTAAAATGCACCAAGTCTCCATAGCGCTTGGCACTCTACTGAATATGCTGGTGGAGTCTGCTGTGTCACTTTTATGGAACTTGCAGTACAATGAAGAAACTCCCCTAGTTAAGAAAAGAGGATGTAAGAACATTGGCATTGGAAATGTATTGTTTAGCCACTCACTCATTTTCCAGACATATGACTTTGATTAAGCCACTTATTAAAATCTGATTTTTGTTTCCTTGTCAGAAAAAAAAAAAAAAAAAAAAGCAAATGGAAGAATCCCGCTGTTATTTTCAAGTCTGCTATCTACTTTACTTCTCAAAATCAATCATTCGTTTACCTCTAACTAATTTTAAAATATGTTGTTCTGTGGGAAAACTATTTAGAAAAAGAAGGTCAGGCTGTTGAAGGTGGGCATGGTTCACAGCTACAAACCTAGTGCTTTAGAGGACGAGATAAGCTTGAGATCAGCCTAGCAAAACAGGAAGATCGTGCCCGGAATAAGACAAATAAAATAGGTGAAAGGAGCTTGACTGGACAGTCTGAGGTGTGGTAAAGAGAGTGTCCATCGATCTGTGCAGAAGAAACACATTATTACAACAGGGAGGCAACAAAAGGAAGAGTGGGTAAGTGGTTTTGCTGTTGTCGTTGTTTTGTTTTGTTTTCTTTATAAATCATTTTTTTTAAACTTTTTTCCGTGTTCTGAAGCTCTACTTTTTATTTGCCCCAAAAGACTGCAAATGCTTTTAGCACCCTAACAGGAAGAAAAGAAAGCTATTCCAGGGACTAGCAGCGATCATCCGGAGGTGTAGCTGCAGCTCAAGGTGAGATCTTTAGCGGGAGGGGCATAGGAGAGAGAAACTTACAAGGAAGTGTGGAGACAGAAAGGAGTTGTGAAATAAAGGTCAGCTGGTTATCCAGCTGCGCACAGTGTTTAGCATTCTGTTCAAGTGTAAAAATTTCACTGACACTTGAAAAGGGATTGAGCAGGAGGCCCGTTAAGGTGACCAAGGCTTTCTTCTTTTGTGGTGAGGATGTCAATCCCAGAGGGGCTGTGTCTCTCTTGAGATCAGTATTAGCCTCCAACCTGGAAGTCGGCCATGAATCCAAGACTTCAATAAACTTCAAGAAACGCCTAAGAGCAGCTTGTGCATTCTATTCTGTCTTATTTCTCTGTATTTCTGTATTTAAGCAGGTTAAAGGCTGCGAGGAAAGACCTAATTGCTCCTCTTTTCCTAAACCAAACTTGTATGGAGTCACCATGGGAATGAATTGGAAATTCTAGAATCTGGTGATTGCTGGACTTGTTGATGCTAAGTTCATTGCCAACAGCAGCGAGCCAAAGGAAAGGGCAGAACAATTTTCGGGCCACCTACAAGCACCATCATTCAAAGCCAATCTCGTTAGCATTTTAAACATATAGCCAGGGTACCTTCGTTAGGCTGTTAACTGTAGCTTGACTTTGCTTTAGAAACAACCCTGATCCTATAGGCCGTGGCAAAGCAATACTGTTGGGTTATTGATCCTATCTGCTGTCTCATGAAAATCATCTTAACAAATATTTTCCTAGTATATATTCCTTTAAAGAAAATGCCTTCCCCCATCCTCATCTCCCATGCCCTGTGTGTACACTCCAACACACACACACACACACACACACACACACACACAATTCTCTCTGAATCTGCTGGATGGGAGGTGCCAGGAGAGCCATGTGAGCCAACAGGTAGCCAGACACTAGATTAGTCTCCGCAGTCAGCAAGTTCCCATCTGTCTGCTGGTATCTCCGTGTGCTTGTTCTGCGTATTAGAGCAGCTGAGCCACAGACTCATTCTTTGTGAGCTTCCGGCAGATGCTTAACAAGGTGAGCCAAAGGGAGTCCGGCCATTAGGCGCTGTGTTAAGACTGACTCAGCTGGAATCTGTTTTCCCTATGTTTTTCAAGTGCTAACCTACAGCTTCACTTGATAGCTTTCCACAGGACGTCATTGGGCATCAACTAGGCATACGGAGGGCACTCAAAACCTCAAGCAAGATGCTTATGACATGCTGATTGTTTGGACGGTTCGGCTTGTTTGGAGTTGAACAATGCTTTGGAAACTATCAGCATCTTGGATTAGTGGCTCCTGGTTTTTTTCTGAAGAGTCTTGGGGATAAGCTCTTCCCGAGGAGAGCCAATTTAAGTTTGGTGAACTATAGGATGAAAAGCGACAAAGTCATGGGCTTCCAGTGACCATTGTGGCACTGCCATCTCAGGAGGTGTTGTCACACTGGTTAGCACGTCAGTAAGGATGTCTCCAGGACCTGTGGTCCAAATGTCAGATTCTGGCATTTTAAAAGAGGCTTCTCTGAGCCAACCAGTAAAGCAGTTGCCTGTGTTGCTGGACTAGTGTATGCTAGATTTAGACATTTTATATTTGTAAATTCTCAGCAAGCGTATTTTATTTTTTCATTTTCTATTCCTATTTGGTTTATGTGTGGGTCTTTCCTGTATGGGGAGTGAAATGAGGGAAGAAAAGTACCCATTTATACAGAAAAACAACCATTGGAATTATTTGCATCCCATTCAAAAGGGACTGATAGCTAGTAAGGCGCTGAGGGATACCAAGTTACGATGTTTCCCAAGGGTACCTAGGGAGACCTGTGTGAGAGTGTGCTTCTTTTCATCTTTTTTCTTATCAAGGTGTATTCATTTAGTTGAACTGTGCATTCCATGGAGGCCCTGTAGGAGCACATAAAGACACAAAGGGAACCATCAGCGGGCATTTGTTAAGCAGAGAAGATCAAATTCTAACTGAGTCCATTTCTGTGAAGCATGTGGTTTGGTCAGTTTGCACTTTCCTCCTAGAATCGGAAGCAGGAGGAAGCTAGCTTCAGATGCAGCAGCCATGCTGAGCACAAAACCAGTACAAAGGTGCTGGTCAGATGGGAGCGTGTTCTAATTGGCTGACCGTGGACCCTGTCTGGGCACGGGATACCAGACGCTTCCTTGCTGGCATCGTCTCTACCAGTTCCGACAGAGCACTGAGAAGTTGCCAAGAGGAGAGCTGGGCCTTCTGCAGTCTGATTCACTGCGGTACACCAGGGAGGAAAAAGAAATGCTTTCATTGCTAAACTGTTTGAAAATAGCCATTTGCTCTATCCCTATGCACTAATACGCACTTCCCTGAGCTTCTCTCAAAGCTAGCTGTTTTTGCATATCTGTTCTCCCTTCATCCGCTCTGGGGTTTTATAAATATAATATATGCTGAAATTGTAAAGCCAGGCTTAAATGATATCATTAAATGATATGTTAATGAATCTGAAGAAAGTAGTGTTTCAGGAGTTGGGTGGGTAAATCGGTTTTTAGTTTCAGAATTATTCTCAGAAACCATCACCACAATATATTTCTGTGCCCAGTAACATGAGGTTGAAGCAATGCTCTCTACGCTCTAATCCTACATAGGTGTGGAGGTGGAGGCAACACGGGTACAAAGCCAGATCTACATGCAGTGACAGTATCTCAAAATAATAATAATAATAATAATAATAATAATAATAATAATAATAATACTCTTCTCCTAAATGAAGCTTGCTAACATTTCGTTTAGGGAGTCAGGAGATGGATATAAGATTCTCACAAGAAAATAATTACTTTTGACAAGTAAGCACCCCTAGTGGTAATATGTTTATCCAAGATGACTATCCTTCCCAGGAATAGAACACAGTAACTTGAAGGGAGGAGTCATGTGTAGCAAGGTGGAGGTGGAGAAATGTTGACGAGAGGACCAGGTCACAACTCTACATACCTTGGGAAGAGGTAGAGAACCAAAAAGGCCATGCTGCTCAGTGACCTGTAATTTGCCCCTGGAGAGCATATTGACTCTTTCCATATCAAATTTCCGGAGTCCTCCCTCACCTGACTCCAAATTCCAGGGATGGTTCTGTGTCCACTGAAACATTTGTAAAAGCTTCCAGGAAGCCCAGAGATACACTCCTAGGGTAGAATAACCACTTTTTCTTCTTACTCAGGTCTTGCCTGAGTCTCCAACATCGCCTTTAGCCCTTCTTCCTCTTTCCGTCTCAAACTAATTTCTTACACACATGTGACAACAGGGGGTGCCAGATAAAATGACCTCCCTTTAGTACCCTATTCTATTCCTTATATTTTTTTCATTTTAGAATATAAAGCTAATTTTCACTTGATCTTAGTATGAAGGGGGAATAGCAATTAAAGCTATTTTTCAGCTAAAACATAGTTAGAGAATATTTCATTTCTGTTTTATTCAAAGTTAAGTTGATGAGCTCTTTGATCTGAGATATACTATTTTGTTTCCAAACTAAAAGAATCCCACAGTCTTGTTCAAAGTTCTTCTCTGGCACTCTTGACTCTATGACATTAGATAATATTACTTAGATTTCTTATCTATGAAGTAGAAAAACTAGGCTTCTTTAGATGTTGCAAGGGAGAAGTTAGTACTAGAGAGTGCTTAGATGTTGTGTGAATGTTCATACTATTTTTGCTTTCACTATTCTTTATTATTATTTGTTTCTTCTTTCTTTTTCCTCTCTCTCTCTCCCTCCCTCTATCTCTCCCTTCCTTTTCTCCTTCCTCCCTTCCTTCCTTCCTTCCTTCCTTCCTTCCTTCCTTCCTTCCTTCCTTCTTTCCTTCCTTCCTTCCTTCCTTCCTTCCTTCCTTCCTTCCTTCCTTCCTTCCATTATTTCTTTCTATTTTGGACAAATATATTTGAGATTATATTGACTTTGAGCATCCTCTATGTAACCATTTTCTGCTTATTGAGTCAATGAACAGAGAAATCAGAAGAAATGAATACAAAAGATAATAATAGTGCAGAGATTTGCCAGAAAACCTCAGTGAAAGAATTAGAAGAAGTTTAGAGAGAAGGAGTGGGGCAGCTACATAATTTTTTATTCCGATATTTTACACTAATTCTTCTACTATGATCAGGCAGATAGTATTATGTTCCTTGTAATATGGATATATGAAGTCAGCCTAATGAGCCAAAGAAGATAATAATTTTGGAGATTTGATTGTGAATTGATTGATTATTAAAGTAACTAAAAGAAAACTGTGCCAATTTATAAAATGGATTAAGGAACAATGAAAAAAGAAAGAAAATGTCAAAGCGACAAATCTTGGCTTCTCTAAGTCAGATAGCATTCATAAAGAATATTTTTAGTTCCAAAACAAAGCCATGTCCTTGGAGGATAGAGGATAGATACTGAAACTAGGGCTTTATGAATTCATATACCTTTGGAAATCAGTTATATAAAAGAGTCATATTTGGCTGTTCCCATTGGAAGAAATTAAGCATTACTTTGTTTCATCTCTATTCTGATTCTAGAACAATAGCCTCATTGCGATTTTTTCTCTGTTCTCTGGAGAGAATTTAGTTTGGTCAAGAGACACAGTGTGCCTGTTCCCCAGGATACACTTATTCTCATGAATTAATGCCGTTATGATTATGTTCTTGCAAAGATCTGCCCACAGCTGGGAGTGCATGCATCCTGAGGTTTTATCACCTATACAACATTGTCACTAAATCCACAAAGGCACTGCACTTCTGCCCTTTGACAGCTCATCTGCATAGCAGGGATGCCACACTGCCTTTCTGCTCTTTTCATCTCTCCTACACAGCAGAGATAGTATCCCATGGTTCTTGAATTTAATTCTTTGAATTTGCAACACAGTGACCCCGAAGCTACAGACTCTAGGTAAGATTCCTGTGACTGGGGTCCTCTAGCTCCCTAACCAGAGTTGAGTCTCATTTTGAGGCAGAAAAGAAGGCCTCTATGGAACTCAAACATGTCTCACTTTTCCTGAATCATTATGGCTCTGGTAATCTTTAACCTTCTCTTCTACAATAAATAGTTGGGCATATAAATCATGATTCTTAAATAGGCCATTTCTGCCGTTTGCATCCCAACATCTTCAGTGTTTTCAGATGACCTACTTCAAATGCAAATCCTGTCATTCTTATCCACCTGCTTAGCTTCCTCTGATGTCTCCCTATTGTCCACAGAGTAAAATTTAAATTGCTTTGCTGGGCTTAAGGTTCATC
This sequence comes from Chionomys nivalis, assembly GCF_950005125.1. Classification (NCBI taxonomy): domain Eukaryota; kingdom Metazoa; phylum Chordata; class Mammalia; order Rodentia; family Cricetidae; genus Chionomys; species Chionomys nivalis. The sequence continues at coordinate 35,532,106 of NC_080107.1, read as the reverse complement.
ACAATACATCAATTGCTCACATTTTTTCCCAGTTATCTCTCTTGACAGAACTTTCATGCTCCTACACCACCACACACCTTACTTGTGGATCTTTGTCCATTACACATAGTTCACATTATACAGCTGTGACCTTTTTTTGAGTCTATAGCAGGCCTTATTAGCTGAATTGGCCTTCCTTTTCTCTTTTTGCCTGAACATAGTTCAGGCAAACCTACACTGTCATTTGTATTGCAGGTGGCACTCTAGGCCATTATTAAGCCTTTATGGAGTTAAATGACAATACAATGCTTGCCATATTAAGAAAGTATCTCTCCAGCATAAAATTTTGCCAATAATGATATTTGCCATTTGTTGAATAGGTATCTGGAGTTAGCAAGCAAGTATTAAATGTTTTGAAAAATCTTTGGAGGAGCTTAAGAGCAAAACTGAATTCATTTAATTTAACTGATGAATTAATCCCCAGATTACTTGAGAGGCCAATAGAGACAAAGAAAAAAATAAAAAAAGAAATACATTCAATGCAATATCTCCTGAGTAAAGTGGGGGCATGGGGACCCTTGGGAAAGGGTTGAAGAAGAGGGGAGAGGCAGGGAGGGGAACAGAGAAAAATGTAGAGCTCAATAAAAATAAAAAAAGAAAATTCTAATAATATAACCAATTAAACAATCTAGCAAACTGAAATAAATACTAACAATATGAGCAATAAAGTACATTAAGTCAATTATATACTGTATACATTGTACAGATTTGTGGTTCTGTATTTAGCAGTTATTACTTATTTCATGCCAGAATCTTTCTTTACAAAAAAAAAATATGTTTAAAGCAGTTAACTAACCACTTAAGGCAATGAATAGGGAAGAGAACAAGATACAAAGAAATGTAAAGAAAACAGTTAAAATGAAATTTATATTGTCACCATCTTTAGCCTGCAATCATTTTAATGAGGTCATAATTTTATTCTTTAATAGCGTTTATTTCTTCTTCGCTTCTAAACATTTGTGTTTCAAGGAAAGTTTCAGCTCTTCTGTTTTTATTTATTTTTATTTTTTTCCTTCATTCTTTGAGGGCCCTTCATACTTTCTCCTTGGCATTGGAAATGCTCTGGAGAGCTGTTTGGAAGATAACAAGAGCTGCAAACTGCAGGTGAATGGGCCTTCAAATTGCACAAACAGCAAACTGAAGCCTTTTGTAATAACAAATCTGGAGGCTGGGGAGTCCTCATGAATGAAGTATTAAGCACCTGCTCTCCAGTTCCTAAGCTGGATTGTTTAGACAGGAAATCTAAGTTATGGAACAAAATTCACCTCTCCTGAGAAACCATGCTTGCTTGTTTCAGGTAAAAGAAATTAATTTAAATTATAACAATTCAAACATTACCCTTTCCCCAAACACCCATTTAATTGTAAAGTCTTTTCCCGTAGCCAATCGAACTTTGGTAATCCATATTTATAGATGGAAAGAGTTTGAGCGTGGAGAATCATTAAAAAAATTGTTTTCTTGCCTTACAAAAGCCTAATGAGAGTTACCCATCTGAAAGGCAGGGCCCAGAAGAGCTAGGTCTACTGATATGAGCTATGTAGAAGGTGTATTCTCCTATGTAGAAGAAGAAAATACAGTTGGGATGACAGCTGGGGGAGAGAGCTAAAATATTAAGATGGAAACTAGAGATGCCATGAAGAAAGACCTTCTGTGAACATTTGTCTTGTCTCTGAAAAATTATGACAGACTCTGGGTAAGGTATTAAAAAGCTGGAATACGCTTCACACAATATGGGGAAGATGTGGAGCTCTCAGTAAAAGAAGATAAATTAATAGCAAAGTAGAACCTGGACCAAACGTGCTGTAGAGTGTAACAGTACCCATAGAAGGCAAGAGTAAAATATAGTCCTTATGTAATTAATCCGTTTAGAACTCCATAATGCTCTGGTGGCTTATGCTGTGCTGCCCAATCCTTTGTTTTTCTCATACATAACTCACTAGTGAGAGCAGGTTTATGTTTATTCTGATAGGATGTTCCTTCATACTTTGAAAGGGGAATGAAGGCTCCATTTGCACCTAGCTCAGGGACTTCTCACCTCTGAAACCATCACACAATAAATTGCTTTTGTTTGGAGGCATGCATCCTGTGATTCTTTCTATGGCAACTGAGAGATGCTGCTTCTCCGTCCTAGGATGAACTACAGGCTGCTGCTGGGGAAGGCAGGAGGGACAAGTTCAGGACCATACTGGTACTTTGAAAAATTTTGGTTGTGAGTGATGAGGATTTGCTGTCCTCGCCACATATTTTGGTCAACTTTCAACATTTTACCAGACAGTTTCTTCAGTCTCTTGTTGAAATTCAGGTAGAATGAGAGCAGTTTCTTCATTCCAGTGGATTCTTTATACAAAGCTGCATAAATCCCCCCAAAGTCAAGACTATGCTCTGCATGAGGTTGTCGACATGCACATCATTCTAGTCACAACAAAGTTTAAATATATTGTTATACTATGTATCCAGGGCAAGATGAATGTAATATTAGTTATGTTAATGAACAGTTGGCCAGCCACCGTAAAATCAAGAGAAAAAATGTTATTTTATATAAATCTAATCCAATTGTCTCACATTAGTATAAAACTTTCAGTTCTGTGCCTCCTTTTCTGTTTTCATGAAAATACTACCAGTTGATGGGAAAAAATGTTTTTATAAACAGATGAAATAAAAAAATATATTTATAAAATACAGACACCCCTTTGCACACACACTCACACTGCAGACCCACTAAGAGTGGTTGGGCAGGCTCAATGTCATCATTTATGTCACAAACAGGAAAAGATACAGCTCTCTCTGAGGTCTACAAAAAGTATGAAATACACAGAGCCCTGTACATTGCATACCTGGGCAAAAAGAAAAACAGAACTCTAATGAACACTGTATCTCTTAGTAACATCAGTGTTCCATTAATCTACTAATTGTCATGTAAAAAAGTCTTTCGCAGTCAGAACACATTGGCCCAGGAGTTCTCCCCTGCTGCCCCAGTTTTTAATGAAAACTGGATAAACAGTCTGCCAGACTAAACAACTGAAAATGCCTAAAGAAAAATATTGACATTCTTCATCTCTTGCTGTGTTATTCTAGTCAAACAACATGTGATTAATAAATACTTACACGAGGAATAAAAGAGGAATAAAATATGTAGAAATAGGGAAGGTATGATTTAGACTTTTTTAAAAAGTGTAGAACAAATCCCTACACATGTGTATCCGCATGGACACAGGGGTTCTCCTCTGCATAACACAGGAATGCAGGGAGCTCAGAGCTGCTAGGTGAAACCAATACCAAAGTAGCATTTAAAAACCCTCAGGGAAAGATTAAAATAACTTTAAAGATTTTACTGATATCTGGTTTAAAATGAGCCTTTTAAAATTTATCTTTTTATCTGCTAATCCTGTTTATTTCTTAACATATATGTCTCATCAGTAACCTCCAGGGTATCCCTAGTGCTGGGCTTATCCTACTTTGTTGAATATTTTATTAAACAAAACATCAAGTTGTACTGGAAAAACAAACAGCATTTAGACTCAGAATAAATAAAAGGACACCAAAATGGTGGCATAAGAACAGAGGTGAGTGCTCATTATCTTGTTTGAGACTCTGTGCCAATAAAGACAAAACTGGGCAGAAAGTCAGAATAGGTTTTCTTTCTGGTTTTTCTAGTTTAATCTGCACACAGTGGGACTAACTGGGAAATCACTTCCCTGTAACCAGAACTTCATTTCTGTATCTGAAAAAAAAAAATAGTTGAATTCTGTCTTCACTTTCAATTTATTTAAGAAATGGAAAATAAGAGAAGTTCCTGGTGCCAGGAGATGGTGGCACACACCTTTAATCCCAGCACTTGGGAGGCAAAGGCAGGTGGACCTCTGTGAGTTCAAGACCAGCCTAGCCTACAGAGTGAGTTCCAATACAGCCAGGGTTTTACACAGGGAAACCCTGTCTCCTGTTTCAAAAAAAGAAATAAAACGAAACAAAAAAGGGCATGTTCTGGCATAATTAGATAACGTACATTATTAATATGTGACTTACTGTTTTACGGTTACTTTTATCTTATCATATTTTAAATGTTATTTAGTAAGTACATTTGTTTTGTCTTCATGTATGTTGGGGCACCATTTGCATGTGAAGAGGGTGTCAGACTCCCTGGAACTGGAAAGTAGGTTTACAAGTTATTGTGAACCCTAGTTGTGGATGCTGGGAATTAACCCAGGTTCTCTGGAAGAGCAACTTGTGCTCCTAACCTCTGAGTTAACTCTCCAGTTACTAAATTGCTTGAATTTTAAATCACGTTTATCTGTGTATGCCTCTCCATGAGTAAGTTTGTGCACATGAGTGTTGTGATCCATGTAGATGCTTGATGCCCCTGGAAATGGATCTGGAGCTGCAGTTGCAAACAGTTGTGAGCATAAAATCAGTACGTGCTCTTAAGTAGAGGCCTTTGTATCATTGTTAGAAAAAAAATTGCTAAGGGATGAAGAATGCATAAGAGTTATTTGAAAAGGTATACACTATCAAGCCTGGATCCAGTAACTTACATTATTCATCTCTTTCCAGCTGAGCATAGTCAGCTCCCTTTCCCCTCACAAAGCACAGGCCACACTGCTTGTGGATGCAGTTTGATAATGTTTCCACGAATTACTTGAACTTATATTTCAACTTTTATGACAAATCTCTTTGGGAAAAAGGTAAGGTATAATTATTTCTAAAAAAAAAAAAAAGAGAGAGAAGAAAGACAAATATGTATCTGAATATTGGAGGTGAGCTTAAAACTGCTGGAACCATGAATTTTTCAGTGATTAGCATCTATCTGACTGGCCAAATACCACGTCCTTTTAGATACTATGTTGGCACATAGATCATAGATTTCTCATAGGTTCTTATGGTTTCAGTAAAATATTTAATTAAGTTTCCTATGAATTCTTCATTATAGGTTACAAAATTTGTCTAGAAGCCAGTGTTTGGAATAAGGAAAGTGAAAATGCTGGCGCTCCTTAGCATGCCCTTCATGGTGTTTAGACTTCAGACTAATCTGTATAATAACCTTATAATAAAATGGCTGAGGATGGAGAAAATACGCTGAGCAAATTTTCAGCCAATATAATGCTTGGTCCCCAGCAAATTTCTTGACAGTTTCCAAAATGCAGAAAAGAAATACAAACCAAGAATAAGGGTAAATATAATGAAATGTATGGCTCTGTAAAAACACAACTCAAAAGTGAGAAAAATAGCCTTGAGAAATGGCCTCTATTACATACATGATGCAAATGCTGCTTTACATTGCTACTTTCTGCAAATGATAAAGACCTTGACTCCATCACGGTATGCTTGTTAGCAAGCATTCTGTAAAAACCGAAAAGCTAAAAACATGCAAAAGTGGAAATAAAATCTTTGTTATGAAAGGAAAATCCCTGCAACGTGTCCCAGGTACAGTTGGGCTCAACTAGAACAGTCACGGGTTTTGTTAGACTCTAAAAAATACCCAAGCGGGATTGACCAGAATATGAGAAATACCAAGTTATCTTAGGTCAAGGACTAAAAACGTGCTCCAAATGCAAAAACTGTTTTATGCACAAAGCTTTTCAGTTTCTTTTTATATCAAAATGAAATACACCTGGTCTATTAGCTCACTTTTACAAACTGAGCAAACTATTCTGCATAATATTTTAGAGTACTTGAAACATGTTTTGGAGTATTTGGAAGGGACATGTTGCATTACCTTTGTAAAGCTACATTTAGGGAGAAGTTTTTGCCTTCATTTTGTCTTATGTATTCTCTAAATTCATAGATGAAAATGATGTTTTTTTAATGTGAGGACTAGCTCTTGGATACCAATAATATATGTAGGGATTTTCATTTCTTCTGCTAAAGAAAGACAGCAATAGAATTATACCTCAAGATATATTGCTATACCTAAAGGTCAGCGCATAGCTCAGCCCTCATCTGCAAAGCTTCTTCTTGCAATAAATGGTAGTTAATGATGAGAATCACACCTAGACAATGTGCAGAGAGTGAGAGATTGCGGAGTACTCCACCATAAATGAGATGTCTTTGTCAACACCAGCCCCTCAGAGATTGAGAAATTAAACAGAAGAAGAAGCAGAAAGATTGCAAAAGACCAAGGTGGTGGTGGTTGACTTCAGGTAACCTGTATCTGCCAGGCACTACAAGACTGATACACACACAAACTCCCAGACACTCTGAGTATTCACAAGAACACACACAGGTTCATATCAGACGAAAAACTCAGCCTTGAGCAGCGAAAATGGACAAAAGTTCTTACCCCTGAACAAGAAGTTATTTGCAATTAATACATGCTGAGAAAGGAGAAATCAGTTTTGTTTAACGGAGTGTCACTGGATGAACCAACCATACAGCGAGGCAGGCCTCATGCTCAGTAGTAGAAGGACCAACACAAAACAGACTCCATGGACTTTTTGTGTTTCTTTTTTGTTTGTTTGTTTTGATATATATATATATATTTTGTCCTATTGGTTTTTGTTGGCTTTGACTTTCATTCTTGCTGTTTTCTGTCTTGTTTTGTTTTCTGAGAGAGGACTAGAAAAGGAAGAGAAAAAGTTAGAATGAGAATGAAATTGGGTAGGAAGGGGGGAGGATGGAGAGGAGTTGAAAGAGGTGAAGGAATATGATCAAAATATATTGTATATATTTTTAATAAAACAGAAAAAACTTGTGTTTGACTGCCTTCATGTGTATGTCTGTGCAACACATTCATGTTTGATACCTGCAGAGGCTAGATGAGAACATCAGATCCTCTGGAACAGAAATTTACATAGTGAGATCTGGGAATTGAATCTGGGTCGCAAGAAACGACTCTTAACCGATGATCTATCTCTCCAGCTCCTGAATCAATGACTTTTAATTCTTCATCTAAACATTACAAATATAGCTTTTAATATTTCTGGTAATTAGAAATAATACATACAATTAGCCTCAGTCAAGCCCTGATTCAATTTTATTGTTTGGTCTTTATTTTGTGGGAAAATAATTTTTTAGTAATTCTCTAAATAAATTTGCTAACTCTGATTTTTCTAATATTTCTGTAAATTATTAGTCATAGGTAAAATATATCTTAGTAAGTAGAATTTTGCTTACTAAGTCACACCTTGTTGGTTTTTTATGTGATCCAAAATTTAAATACAGACTCCCTCACCCTTATTGTAGGCACTGTAAGTACTTTGGATATCTTTCTGGACTTTTTTAGTTTTGATTTTTCTAGACAGGGTTTCTAGGTATAGTTTTGGAGCCTGTCCTGGAATTCATTCTGTAGACCAGGCTGACCTTGAACTCAAAGAGCTCCACCTGCCTTTGCCTTCAGAGTGCCAGGATTAAAGTTGTGTGCCACCACCGCCCAACCTGAATTGCAGTCTTTGTATTTGAGCTTTCTGTACAGCATGCTCAGAGCAAGATCTCACGTGCTGGTGACACCCACACTGCAAAACTTCTTTTTTTTAATCATGAGAAGGGATGATACAACAGTCTTCCATGGTAGAAGCCCTCTAATCTTCTTCAAAGAGGGCAAACCTTGGTTTGTAGGTCTTCAAATACAAACAGTCATGAAGAGAGTTCCAAGGACTCCCTTATTTCCACTCATGAAATTCCTGGGACTCACAATTTCTCAATCATTAGGAAATCATTCTTACTATTTTTCATGTCCATTATTTAGTCAAATTTGCCCAAATTAAGGCATGTTCCAAAATTGAAATTAGGCCTAAGAGTTAAGCTATACATTATGAATGTGTGAATATGTAATGACATAAATATACAGGAATAGGATATACAGAGATGTAGCAAAAGGAGATAGTTCAATAATAGCGATTGAGAAACTTGTCACTGTCTAAAGCAGAACGCAATTAGGTGATACCCTTGACTACCACAAATGTAGTATGTGGATGTGCTGTGCCACTCCCATGACCTTGAATTAGTCACCTGACCGAGAATGCACCTTGGTGGGGTAAAACCAAATCTAGTTTATCAAATCATTAGTCACTATGAACTCATCAGAGCAATGGCAAGGGAGCTTCTTACTGAATCTGAAAGACAACTCTCTGAGGGATAGCTACTCCCTCTAGAAATGCCCTGACATAAATACATTGTGATTTTCTGATTTCCAGAAGGTTGCATAATTTTTTTGCATAGAGTCCCAGTATGTGTCATAATTTGAGGATTTATTCATGAGGAGATTTTTTACCCATAATTCTTCTGTTCATACTTCCTGGAAAATACCTAGAGCCTGGTGACAATAATTATTCTTCTGCTTCTAAAAAGATGCTTTTGATTAAGTGAGTTTCAGGGAATGTTAGCAGTTCCCTTGCTGTCCACCTATTTACTGTCTCAAGGACAGATGCTGGATATTAATTCCCAACCAAGTGAGAGACTCTTAGGAAACAAAAGGTGTGTGTGGAGGAGAGTCTTTCATCTCTTCTTGCCTCTCAAAGGCATGCTGCAGATTTTCACAAGTCCAACTAGTAGCATCAGTATTTTATTGCTATATTCAGGTTTCTAAAGAAGAAAAGTTGCAGTATCCTAAATATTATAAGCTTTCTGTTTTACTATTTTCTTAACATGACTTGCAATAATAATGTATGTGCAAGATAGATGTGGCTCCACACTTTCATTTGCAACGGTGGAACTTGTAAATTGTAACATGACAGCCAATTTTATAAAATCTGTAATTTTCATTGTTTCCTTACAGAATATGAAGACATAAAAAGTAGATTATAATCAAAGCTGAAGAAACATAAATTTTGAGAGTTTCAAATGAATTCCACCATAAATCCTGGTACAGCCTTGCCTTGGTCACTGTAAAATTGTTTTGTAATCACCAACCTTCAGGTTATTTGGTGACTCTTACATTTTGTTACATTGTATTGTAATCACCAACCTTTAGATTATTCACCACTAAAATTTTACATTCTTATATCAAAATGATATTTTCTTTTCACTCTTTCTTCCTATATGATGAAATGCTTTTAGCTTGGTGAAAGAAAACTTATTACAAAATAACAGTATATTTTCCTTTAGAAATTATGCCAATATATGGCATTATAATTATCTATTCTTGTTTTTACTTGACTGTGTACCATTCAAAAATTTTTATACAGAAAGAAAATTTAGAAAATATAATTGTATAACTGTGCTTAAAGGTTAAACACTAAATTTTAAAAGTGAAAGTTTTAGACATATTTAGTCAATATTTTTCAAAAATTTTAAAACAAAATAATATTAATAATCAAGCAAAATGTGTTATGAAAGAAGATCTTTACAATTGCAATAAATTGTAAAGTACAGAGTATCTTTGGAGTTTGGAGGTGATGGACAGACCTAATGGCACTATAGTAGTTTGAAAGAAATTGGCCCACATAAGCTTATAAGAAGTGACACTATTAGGAGGTGTTGCTTTATTGGAGAAGGTGTGGTCTTGTCAGAGGAAGTGTATCATTGTTGCAGTTGATATGGGTTCTCTTATGTTCAAGCTATACCCAGCGACACAGTTCACTTCCCATTGCCTTCAAATCCAATGCAAAATTCAGCTCCTTTTCTAAAACTATGTTTGCCTGCACACCACTGTGTCCCATCATAATTTTAATGGACCAAACCTCTGGATTATAAACCACCCTAATTAAATAGTTTCCTTTGTAATAGTTGTTATGGTTATGATGTCTCTTTACAGCAATAGAAACCCTAACTAAGACAAACACTAACTGTGATATACTTGAACACTCACTATGTCATCATCCTCCCCCACTTCAAAATGTTTTAAGGTCAAGTTCTTCTTACAACTCTCTAAAGTAGATAAATGTATTGCTAGAACATTGACTTAAACAAAAATAAAACAAAGTAGAGGAGGATTTGAGTGTGTGCTAACCAGAATAGACGTGCAATACTTCCACAGCCTGAAGATTCAGAAAGGGATGTTTCCTGTGCTAATACCAACAATTCTAGCTTGTATTTAATAAAGAGCTCTGCATGTGTTTTGAAACTTTTATAAATGAACTTTTTATTTAGAACATGGTCATCTTGTCCACAACATTTTCAAATTTCACAATACACAGTAACCTTGGTAACTGATTAAAATAAACTTCAAGTTTTTTGAAAGAAACCAAATTAGAGATTATGAGTTTTTCCAATTCTACATTAACCTCAGTAAAAATCAAATTGAACTGGAATTTTATATGTAATCGAGGAACATAATTTGTTTTTTATTAGTCCTAATCTTGACCTAAGTATTTACAAATCAATACTAATTTTATATTTAATGGGATCCGTAAATGTCTTTATACAGGAAGTTCGATTTTTGTTCTGTAGTTACAAATGCATTTTTAAGTGCAGGGAGAATGTTAAAAGGGGAGAAGCCAATGGAAAGGTATTATTTATATAAATGTCAAGGATTTCTCTTGAAAGTACAGACGTCTTTTCTGTAAGAAAATGGAGACACTTGCTTGGCTGTGGAAAGTCAGTTTCTTGAGGATGTGCATCTCTCCTACAGGCTTTCGTGAACGAGACAAAATCATGATGTTTTTGTCCACACTCTCTCTCCCTGCTTATTTTGCCCTCTAGAGCCATACATTGGGCTCATAAACTAGATTCTGTCCAGAGTTGTGATTTTTCAATGTGTCTACTTATTAGAATGACTTGGGTAGTTTTTCAAAACTTAATGTCCAGGATAGAGTCCAAGTAAATCAGAATTTTTGCATGTGTTCGAGAAGGAGAGGATGATTAGGTGTCGGAGGTCAATATCTAAAACAAAAGTAAGTGCAACAAAGCAAAAATTCACTAATTCCCATGTGCAGTTGAAGGCCACAGCACTAGACACGCCATATTTGTGTTCGCTCACTTCTGTTTCTTATATTGTCTTTGTCTGAGCAACCATCATCTGCTTCATTTTATCCTTCACAGAGGACAAGATTTTGTTTTCATCTGAACACTCTTCTGGTGCACATTCTCAGGCCCCTTGTGGATCAGGCCTAGCTAGGCCATGTGGATTAGGCTCCTTAGATCCATAAAAGCAGTTGATTCCCTTATCACTATGATAGATGCTTTCTTCTGGCTATAGCAACTTCCTTTAATGCTATCTGTGCCATGCTTCCCCTCTCCACTACCCACAAGTATTCCATGGAGGTATTTTTAAGTGAACACGGCACTAATTCACTTTTCCTTTGGCAAATCTCCAGTGATTTACAGTAATATTTTATGCAAACCAGTGGGCCTCACACATAGTTACTTTTGTCATTTGCTGACAAACCCATTATTAGTTATTGTTTTTTTTTAAAAAAATTGTACTTACCTCTTTAAAATGTTTCTTGCTCATTTGTCATTCTTTTATTAACAACAATAACATCTCAGGTGACTATCTTGTTTGTTAATTAGCTTCACAACCTAGTTTTAAGAATGGGAGTTCACAGAATTTATAGCTATCACCAAAGAGGAAAACAACATCTTGACTTCAGAATCCTCCCCAGCAGGGTACAAGTTAAGGCACCACAGTGTCTCTAATGCATCTTGTGTAACTGTGACCAACACCCACTTGTTGGTCACCGGAGAAAATGTAAAGGGAGTTTCATGACTGTTCTCATCTGTTAATACAATTAAAAAAAGGAGTTTATATGCTACATCTCAAGAGTGTTCCCGAGACCTTCATCCTTCATGGATCCCACTCTGCTTTTGTTCTTGATCTCTAGCATTGCTGAAAGAGCGAGGGAACAAAATCTCCACAATGATTACTGTGTATTATTGGGGGTAAATGAAAGTTAAGAAACCGCCATTATCCTATATTGTGAGCAGGCCATTCCTTCAAACATTGTAAACAATCTCACAGAGCTGAAAATGCATGAGTGTATTTACTTAGCAAGGTATAACCAAACAATTAACATTTATGGTTATGTATTTCTATCTCATTAAATATATATTTTTATTACAGCTCTTTATTTATATGTTTGGGGAAATGTCTGTGCCATATCTCTCACATGGAGGTCAGAGTGTATTATTTATAAATTGTAATTTAACTTGCAAGAGTGTATTATTTCCCTCTACCAAATGAATCCCAGAGATAGAAATCCGTCAGATTTGGCAACAAAGTGCCTTTATTCACTCAAGCACCTTTCTGGCGCAGTTATATATCTTTAAAATATATCTTCTTGCTAATGGAAAACAGTGTACATTTAGGAATAATGTTCGGCACCCCTTCCAGCTTCTCATTGCCGGTATATACAAAGGGATGTAAGTCTGCAGATCGCCTCAGGAAGAACCTCCCCACACTCACTTTCAGTAATACTCTTACTGACAGAATTCTCCACTATTTCTCCTGTGATATAACTCCAAGTCAATAAAATTTCTTTTTTCTTGGCACTAAATGCAACAACTTTCACTCCAAATGGGACTTCAATAAAACTTAACTTCTGCATCCGTTTGCTTGTTTAACATATGTTAAAAAATTCAACAATCCTTAGTTGTATTCCTAAAAATACTAATATGCAATTCTAACTTTTCTCTTACCTCATATAAAAGAACTTGAAATATCGAGACCAGTTGTGTTCTAGAGATGTTTTGTCTTTTAGCTATTCAGTAATAGTGGATGAAATTTAAGTAAATTAACTATGAGATCATATAACCTAACAAAACACATGCTAAATATTCAACGAGGAATTGGATTCCACTTTTGAAATTTAATTGGATTTGCTTTAAAATACTCAATTTCTGTGAATAAGCATGAAGTTTTAAGAAAATTTTGGATCATATTTTCACCTAGGTAACAATACAGAATTAGTATATGTTCTCATAGGAGGTGTGTATGAAGAGTGTGGAATAACTGTCCCAAGTTCCTAGTTTTTGTTTGAATCAGTTCTTATCTGGTTATTATATTGTTCCTTTCTGAAAGAGGACTTTCAGAGGAAAGCTCTCATTGTGAATAAGATACATGAAGTCTTCTTATATAATTTGAAAATATGATATGTTAAGCACCATATATTTCCTTATAAAGGAAATGTTAAGGAGAAAATATCGTAGGCTCTAAAACATCTAAGTAATACCTCTAATGTCCATCATTTTAATGTGTAAGTCAGTAACATATGATTCTTCCAATTTAAATGTTCCAATATTTAGTAGGATCATTTTTCTTTTGAGATAGGATTTCTCTGTGTAACAGCCCTAGTTTTCCTAGAACTAGTTCTTGTAGACCAGGCTGGCCTTGGACTCACAGAGATCTGCCTGTCTCTGCTTCTGAAATGCTAGGATTAAAGGCATGTGACACCACCACCCAGCTAAAATCTTAAATAAATATAAGCGAAATGAGCCATAACTTTTGACTATAGTTTTTCGCTTAAAATAATAATTGATGACATAAAATATTCCAAGAAAATGTTACTTACCATTACAAATGTCTTATTGGAAAAATGCATATACCATAAATTAAAGATATATAAACTCAGTGATTTTTATGAGTATGAATAGTTTTGCATATAAAACACACTTAACATACAAAATGAGGATTGTGTGCTATTTAAAACTTTATTAATAATAACTAAAATTGTGCCTTTCTTTTATGGAATCTGAAGGTGAAATTGCGTAACTGAAAATCAACATTCATTTCCTAACTCAACCAAGGATAAAAATCTTTACCAGTATATTCTAAATATTCATAATTAATATATCAATAAAGATACATATTTAATACATAAACATATGTCCAATTAGCTAAAATTAAGGAGACATTTATTGATAATCATAACAGTCATCAGTCATCACCCCAAACCCTTCTCATCAAAAAACCATTATCTCTTTCAAAAACTCTTTTTAATAAATGACTGTCACCCTTTAACCTCCTTCTGAGATATTTTACTGGAGTTTGCAAGACTATGAAATGTTAAGTGTTTGAATCAGTATGTCGATATTTGAAAGGAGTTTAGCTGGATTATTAAACTATGGCTATTCAACTATGTATGCTCCTTTTCCCTAATAACTCAAGCAGTCAGTTTCCTCCAATTTGAGAGCCCTTGACTTAACAAGCTCAAATTAAATGATTTGACCAGTAGCATGCAATTGAAAAATATGCTGAACTCAACAGGAAATAAGTCAAATTTCCCCAAAACAATTACCCTTGGATTTACTGTTACAAAACATAACTTTCAAGTTTTAAAATTTTAAACAAATTAAGATAAGCACTATTATTGAAATATTCTATCAAATCCTAAACAAGGATTAAATCTATCATATCAATGCAAATGTATACATACAAGTTTACAGAAATACACATGCACACACACATATGCTCATACTCATTTCTCGAACAGCATCAACTGGAGAGGAAAGCTATTACATTGTCATTTAGGAATATGTATTGCACATTATTTTATATTGTACATTTAATGTCCTCATAATTATAAATACAAACCTTCAAGATATATCATATCAAACTTCATACTGATAGTCGAAAGGAAACAGTTTGAAGTACCAGTATAAGCTTTAAAAATATATTTATGTAAGTTTAAAAGTACACACCAGAGTTTATATTATCAGCTCATATAAAGGTAATTTAAGAGTCCTATGTGATGTTGTGGTCTTTCATTTGACCTTGAATGTGAATATTCTATGGTGTGTTCCGCAGTAGCATCACCTAGGATCCCATAGATTCATAGATTACATAGATTCAGGCATCATGACCAGCCTACATTTTACAAATCTTTAAGAGAACCAAATGATAAACATAAGAGTTTGAGACATGCTAGCTGGCAATGACAATAAATAAAATTTATTATTAATAATAGTATTACAAGCTCAGTGGTAGAAAAATGATCTACAATTCTAATATTTTGCTCTAGAATTTTTACTTCTCATGGCTTATTAGTCAATCTTTTAATTTCAGTGTCATTTGAGATGATAAAGTATGGATACAAACATTCTGAGATTATTTTAGTCTTAGATAAAGATGCAAAGTAGATGAAACAGTAGAGGTGCATTTTAAAAAGTATTCAAAGCCAACAAGCATAGATTTGGAAATTATTTATTAGCTCAGGTGTGTCAGTAACCTACATATTTCCTTGGGAATTTTTATTTACATTCATCAATACAGTGTCTATTTCTCTAAAGAATTACTTCAGTGTTAAGAAAGGAAGGAGAAAGGACCCTTTCTTTGTACTCAAAACATAGAAGAAAAAAAAACCTAAAAGATTCATATTAACAAAAAATCCTCTCATTAAACAAGCAATATAACCACAATCATGCAATTTGTTAATACAATATTAAATTTTGTTTAAATAATTACTATATATGTATATATAAAATATTTTTCAATGTTAATATTATTTTTAAAAGATCTATAAATTCAGTTTTATTTCTAATATAAACACTTTAATCTCAAGCCCATATTTGTTCATAGTAGACACAAGTAAATCATGAAAAAAATTAGACTGCTTTCAATTTTTGTTAAATTAGAAGAATATCTAAAATTTTAACTTTATATATATATATGCTGACAGAATTATATATTTAAATCCATTTTAAAGGAAAAAGTGATAAATGTAATTAAATATACAAATAATGATGAGATTAAATCAGGAATTTATACATCAAAGAAATATTCTTCAGTTTGAATTAACAATACAGATGAAGGAAAATCTATTGAGCAGTATGCATGTTGTCGGAATTCCACTCATTAGTCCCTGCATTTTCTGTGAAAATTCACTTCTGTTCTAGGGCACTTGTAGTTTTCAGAATTGTTTCAAATCAATGATAAATCAATGCAAAAATACAACTTCTATGATGCTCACTTTCCAACTGATAAAAATCATAACTGAATTAAACCTAAAGTTCAACCACAGTTTGAAGGTCAAATAAGTAATGTAGTAACTCTGGTGGTCTCTTACTGAAGCAAGAGAAACAGGAAGAAATAGTACACAATCATAGAGTACAACATGCGTAAGATCAACTCTTTACATATTGGCCTATCATTTCGAAACTTACTTCTTCATAGATTCTGTTATACAAAATTAATGTTAATTTATCAGGTGATTTCAAGTCAACTTTTCTATGAACTTAAAAACAATACTAGTATTTCATAGTTAATCTGTTACACAGAGTATTATTGAAATGAACATTAAGGCTAGATTTTTGAGGGCAGCTTTTGTAATTCAATTACACAGAAGGCACTTGTGATAAAAGGTTTAGAAAGTGAAGAGAACCGATCGGAATGCATATTCTACTAGACTGCTTGGTTAGCAAAGGAAAAGAAGGTCTCTTTGTGCATGGCTTCTTACTCTTACTCCTGTTGTTTCAAATAAGAGCACTTCTTCACTTTGGAACACAAGCACTCTAACACACAACCTTAGGAAGTTCACAGTGTTTTCTAATGGGTAGTGGTTCTAGTCGTTGGAATGAGAATGCCCCTCATGGACATGTGTGTTTGAGTACATGCTGGTAGAACAACGGTTTGGCAAGGATTGGGAGGTGAGATTTTGTAAACTCACATCATTCCCAGTTAGCCCCGCCTCCAACTCCATCTCATGTTTGTGGAATCAGATATAAGCTCCCAGCTACAGCCCGGTGTCATGCCTGTGTGCCTACGGCCTCTGCCATAATCTGGATCATCATTGTTATGAACCTCTGACGCCTTAAGACCTCAATAAGTTATTTCTTATATAAGTTGCCTTGGTCATGGTGTCTTAACAGAGCAATAATAAAATAAAAAAGTAACTAAGACAATACTAAAGATATTGTAGTGAAATTTCCTTGTTCAATAATATTGTTGTGGGCTTTTAAAAAAATTATCACAGAAGATGACAATGATTACCCCACTTTCAGAAAATGATGACCATAACATGTTTGCCAAGGATTCTAGATGTGTTTAAACTTCCCTGCACTTGTAGTCCTGGTATTCTTTTGTTTTTCTGGTATCTCCTCCTCTCTTCTTACCTTGTTTTGCATGGGTGGGCTCCTCAGATTCACTAATACCTGAATCTGTCTCCTGTACACATGTGATTTCCACAGTGCATTGCTTAGGTGTACACAGCAGGTTGAACTCATTGTTGGGGGAACACTTCGTTAAGTACATGATATTTATACTTCAATAAAGACAGAATGCATGCTCATTATCAGTTGATCTTATATTTGGCAACAAAGGAAAAAGGTCTTCATTAAATCCAAATGAAGTGATGTATTTGAGAAAAAGCCGTAGCATATTGCCCAGAGGTTTTAATCATTGTCAGTTCCTATGGCTTCATTACCTCAGCAAGTTTTCCCCAGTACCCACTTGCAACTATGTTTTACACAGACTATAACCATAGCTAAAAACTAAAGAATGAATACCCCAAAAGACCCCAGAAAAATAGAAAACAAATATCTTTATCTCAGTTCAATAACTGTAACATAATAATGTTGTTTTTCGCTTTTGTCTAATTTATGGAGTAGCTGCACACCTGAGTGTGGCATGGCTACAGTTTGATATACTGCAGGTATAAGAAAAATGTGTTTCATAAGTTTGTACATGTAGTTTATAATCTACCCCAAAGAATAACAATATGCAAAAAAAAGATCATTAAAACATCACTTGTAAATCTAAGAGTTTTCCAAAATTCTACTTGTTTATTTTTGGTAAATAATATTGTGGTGAGATGTAATGGAATGTCTAAATTTAGTCAAAATGGTGGACTACAATAAAGTGAATAAACTTGAAGAGTTGAAGGGATGGCTTGCAAGTTAAAAACACATTTGCTGTTCTTACAGAGGACCTGGATTCATTTCCCAGAAACCACATGGAAGATTCAAACCATTTTCAAACCCAGTTCCAAGGGATCCAGCACCTTTATCTGGCCTCCCTGGGTGTTCAGCAGATACACACATGTAGGCAAAACACTTATATCCACTGAATGAAAATGAATGAATGTGTAAAATGGATACAGTTGTTGATCCAGGAGGAACAGAATAATAGGAGCAGTTACATTTGGAGGAATCCATTCCCACAATAGTATACTTTTCCTGTCACTAGCATGCTCTGCTTTTGCAAGGAACGTACTTAAGTCAGTGTTTGGGCCCAGTAGCCTTTTTGTCCCTAAGCTTTCTTACAATGAAGCTGTAGACTACAGTGTTTCATCCCAAATGTGCCCAAAGGCACATTTACTAGAGGTTACATTAACAGCTTGTAAAGTTATGAGGGCTTATGTTAACTTTAAGGAGTGCTGTCTAATATAGGGAGGAAGTCATTCTACAAGAGATATGCTGTGAAGGCAGTAAGGAGCCAAGGCTTTCATTTTGCTTCTTGACACCATTTGGTAATGGAATCTTCAATGAGAGATGCTTCTACCACCATGCACTCTTTCTGTTACTACAGTCTCAAAGCAAGAGGGTCATCCAACAAAGGATGAGAATCTCTGAAACCTGGAGCCCAAGGAAGCATTTTGTCTTTCTAAGTCCTCTCCCCCTCCCCACCATGTGTTTTGCCACACATCATTACCTGGTTGGAGACAGGGCCTTTAAGAAGATAATCAAAGTTTAATGATTCTAAGAGTATACACCTAGTCTTAGAAGACTGCGTTCTCGGAATATCTGGGGAGTTCCAGAGATTGTTTTCTTCTTTCCCTGGAGGGCTCACAAAAGAGGCCGCCTTCCATGACCAAGGAGAGAGGCTTCAATAGAACCAAATACTTATAACGCTTTGCTCTCAGCACCAAACTTCTGTGCCAAACCCAAAATCCTGTTGCCCAAATAACAGGTAGGTGTTCCAAGTGGTTAGGGAGGTCCATAAATCTGACATAGACTGTTTGTTCTAAGTGTTTATAACGATGCATCAAGGTGGAAATATTTTAAATAAAAATAAAAATCTGATAAAATGCTGTGCATGTTCATCACTACAACTTAGCAAGGCTGAGAGAACAACAAAAGAACCCAAATTAGTTATTAGACCAAATCAATTATCTACTTCTCTTTTGCATACTGTTTACATTTTATCAATACCATTAGGAAATTGCTGCCCAGGGGGATATCTAATAACATTAAATTAGACTCCAGCCATTCCAGTGCTATTAGATGATAAAATGAGTTTCTTGGGAGACTTTTGAGTAATTGGAGACATGAATCCTCTAGGAGGGAATGAGGCCAGTGAACCTGAGGCTGGGTTTATAGGTAAGCTTTATTTCAGAGGCATAAAATCCATTCAGAAATGCCGATATTAAAAACTTGTATCTAGAAATTAGTAGAAGGTCTAAAAAGAGCAAGTGAATGCAGTTTACAATATTTCTAAAATTAAATCATCTGAGTTTAAAAATAAAGTATAACTAACTGCAGCATTATGATCTTTTGAATATTTCATACTTTTCCCACTTAAGTAGGATTAGGTTACATGAAAATGTTGAGGATTCATTTTGATTGATGCCTGTGTGCATGGCCTGCATGTAGAGCTCATGGAGGCCAGAGGGCATCTGCTGCCCTGAAGCTGGAGTGGCAGGTGTTTGTGAGCTGCTTGGTGTTAGGGCATGGCATTGCTTGGAGGAATGGCAGGTGCTTCTAGCTGTTGAACCACCTCTCCCAACAAAATGTTCTTGACTTACAAGTAACTTCTTTAATGTGTTCTTCAGCTTACAGGCATGGTTTCAAACTCTCTTTGTTTAAACCATGGATAATTTCTAGAGTATTAGCCGAGGCCATATTGTTCTTGACTTTCGAGGCACCAGGAAGTCGGCCACAGCAGGTTACACTGATAATGATAGACACCAGGTCAAATTCCACATGACCTGGAAGAAATATGAGTTAAAAATTTCTCAGCACAACTTTAATCAGAAATGAGATAATGGACACATTCTACATCCTGTCAGGAGGAAAGTTGCCATTTTGTTAAAAAAGAATTCTACTTATCTAGCCCTTTATCCATCCCCAGAGTCCCTGTTCAGGTCCAAAGACAGCAAAAGTGGTTTCTTCTGGAACATTTTCTCCATTTCCTACTAAGCCCGTGATGCCTTTATTCCTTGCTTCTGTTAGTCCCCAAATAGTCATTACCAGCAACAATAGATCCTCTTCAGGACGATAGTTCAAATCTCAGAACTCTATGACCCATGATTCTAGACAGAGCAACTATGTAGGAGGAGCGATTCCTATCAGCACTGCACTGTGGAAGGACTACTGGATTGAAATTTCCAGGCAACCACATCTATATGGCAAAGGAAGATGTGAAAAAGAATCACTCTACTTCTTTTCTACCTCTCTGTGTCCACATCACCCCATTAGTGGTTTATCGATGGATTTCCCATGCTTATAAGCACAGAATGGAAGATTTTATATTTAGAGTCAGTACTCAAAAGAAATAATGAAATATGGATAGGAAGACATGTTGAGCTACAAAAATATTGTAGAAATATAGTTTTGAGGCAGTTTATTCTTGGTGAAATTCTTTGAAATAAGAAGAAGAATAAGAAAAGCCAAGGGAAACCAGAGAACACTGGCACAGCAGACTGCATGTACATCAATTAGAGACTATAAAGAGTGGTGTGCTATGTGGCATGGGTCATGTGAAATGTCCAGCGATTCTCTGGTTACAAAAGAAGCTGCTGTGTCACAGACACCATGAAGAAATGAGTGCAGTCACATTGGCAAGGCAAGAACAGCATTGCATTATACTTAATGTTCTTCTCACAGAAAATCACCTCAAGTAGTTAGCTCGGTAGAATCGGGTCACAAAGCAGGAGCTAGTTTTCTGGAGGACTTCATTTCAAACTCATCTTCCAGGGAAGAATAGCATCAGCTTCTCACTTCTCTCTGAGAGCCCTCAAGAACAGAGTTGCTTTTCTCTATTAGAAACTGGAGGGGGTGAATCAAAACTGGTGCAGAAGAGGACAGGGAGAAGTGCACATACAAAAAGAGCCCCAGGCTGCTAATGCAAGTTCCAGTCATCACATTGGGTGCCCCCACATCCCTATTTCCTCTAGTAAACTCCTCTCACAACTGTTCATCATGGATCAATGTGCAGAACCAGAGGGAGGCTTGTAGCCTCTGCATACTCTATGCTGAATTCCCCTTCATACCCACAGTGGGTGGAAAAAGCAACCATTTAAAGACAAACCAGAATAGCTTTATCCTCATTAGACTTAATCTAAGGAGATTAATGGAACTTTAATAGAGGTAAGCCAGGGAAATAATAAAACCTTAGGAGAAAAACTTTGATAGGGCAGAGAAAAACATGTGTACACAAACATAAAACCAGCATATCCTGGCAGCATGGCTCAGGGTTAGAGCTGCCCACAAGGACCTTGGGATCCATCCTTCAACCTTTAAAACTTGGCCAGACAGTGAAGAAGGCAAGAACAGAGAGCTTAATGAGTTGCGGTGTCAAGCAGAGCTGTGTGAGTCACCATTTTTATTTTAAGACAGGGCTTGCATAAGCAGTTTCATTAAAAAAAAAAAAAAAAAAACGCATTTCGTCTTTGATGACTTCTCATCCTAGAGAGTGAAAGTGTGTAATTGCTGAGCTTATTAGATAGATACAGGCACAACTCTCTACACCCCTTAAACTTCAATTGACTTACATTGTTATCTTCTCTTAAGACTAGTGTGTATTTTCAGATTTGATGGATGGACTCCATTATATTTCCCTGGGCGTTACTTTGCTCTGTGTCCTGACCTTAATTTTATAGCTTTAATATATCATTCAAGCTTTCTCCCAGGTTGAACTAAAATAAAATATAATAAAATAGTTGAACTACAAAATCTTGGGAGTGAGCAATATGATTGGATAATAGCCTAAAATTAACAAAGGGCCTGGGAAATGTAGCATCATCCCATGACCTTGGGAGCCAAGGATTTGAGAATACATAGTTCTGCATAATTTTTCTGTTTAAAGTTAATAAACAGGAGAAAAACACAGAACAAGAATTCTGCTATCTGAGTACAAAATCTCTGCTTTCTTTTTCTCTTACAAACTAATCTTCATTGAATGAAATAAAGCTAATTTTCCTTCTATGGGGCCATATCAGCATGTTCTCAAAAATTATGTGCATTGCTTGTTTTTCTGCTCACAAATCAAAAGAAGACAACCCACAAGCCAAGAAACAGAGGGAAAAAAGAATATGAACACCATATATTTCTGAAATGCTTATCTCAGTTCCTTAATGAAGCAGACTGGACATAACCCAAAGAATAGCAATGAATTCTTCTCAGCAGGTGAGTGACCTCAAAATACCATTCAAACACTGTGTCGGTGATGTGTTTCTAACTATCCTTCATTTTAAGAATCATTGGAGCCTTCACCCAGTATCTGATGGAAACAGATGCAAAGATCCCCTGCCAAGCACTGGGCCAAGCTCTGGGAATCCTCTTGAAGAAAGAGGGGAACGATTGTACAGGCCAGGAAGGGTCAAATTCTTCACAAGGGAACCCACAGAAACAACCAATCTGCACTCACAGATGCTCAACAGACACTGGATTTAAGGAGCCTGCATGGGGCCAAGCTAGGCTCTTTACATATGTGTGACTGCTATATAGATTAGGCTACTCGTGGGACTCCTTGCAGTGGGAACATGGTCTGTCCCTGACACTTCAGCTAGCTTTTAGGAACCTATTTCTCATACTGGATTGCCTTACCATGCCTTAATAGGAGGGAAGGATCTTAGTCCTGCCTCAATTTGATATTCCATGTTTTGTTGAAACCAATGGGAGGCCTGCCCCTTTCTGAAGGGAAACAGAGGGTAATGGATGTGGGGGGGGGTGAGGCAGAGGGAAGTTGGGAGTGGGATTGGGAATAGAGGAGGGAGGGAGCGGAAACTGCAGATCAGATGTAAAATAAACGAATACATTTAATTAATAAAAAACAAATCATTAAGTGTTTTACATGTCCTTTAGACTTCAGTGGCTTGACAACAAGAACCAATTATTATTTTCTTTCAGAAATTATATTTATCTACATGCCAGAGGCATTCCAAAGAGAACTTTCCATTCTGGTATTGAATTGCGCTTAATTTCTAAGTCTGTATGTTTCTGTTTCATCAATTAACACAAATGATATGGAATATCGTTTTATTTCCCATGCCTTTATCTAAATGGTGGTTTTCCTTAAAAACGTAAAGGCAGTTCATCTTCTTTATCCATTCATTTACATAATGACATATTTTAATTAGTTGGTAACCCAGTGGTTGGGAAATGAGGAGATGCTCCTTCATTGTTCTCCATTAAAGACAGCCTGTCTCTTTGCTTGCATTCGATACTACTGATGGACAGTTGGGACAAGTTTAAACTCCTGGATTCGCAACCTAAGAAAGCAAATAAATTGAAAACTTTTCAAAGGGGGGGCTATGTATGTATTTGGTTTTCACTGACTATTATGACGTTTTCAGAGTTCTACTATAATTTTTTTGGCTGAATAGATAATTATGTTTGCTAATTACGAGGGTGCCAGTACCTCCACTGCTACGGTTCAATTTTGTACAATTATGTTTACAGATATATACACAAACAGACAGAGAAACACACATATTTGTGGTAATCATGTTGATTATTATGTGCATATATTATATCTCATTTAATTTTCTCCAAGAAAAATTCTAAGAAGCAAAAATTATGACTCTCTCAATGTCATAGACAAAGAAACAATGAAATTGCCTACTGAAGACAGAAGCACCTGTAATTGAGATGCTGCCATTGTTAATAGGAGAGGATGCTCACAACCAGAGCGTTTTTCCTTCATTGCTCTAATTTAACCCATTTTGATTTTGGCAGTTAATTAATCTCTTGAACCAAAAGGTGCTTCTCATGTGGAACCTTACCCGAGCACTTGGTCATGGATGGTCTGAGTAGGTGAGCTCACAGGTTTCTTTCTGCTCCATCACACAAATCTTTCTTGAACTATGCTGTAGCTAATGGATAACCCTGGCACCCATGCCCCTGGCATGCCTTTATATGGTCTTCGTCAGCCTCCTTTGACAATTAAGAACTATGATTTTTCAGTAGATGGTTGCTTCTGAGAGTCTGCACTTCTTAGCAGGCAAGATTAATGCCATAGGCAGTGTTGACTGGGAGAGGACGAGAGTTTTAAGGCCAACGTGGAATATGACATATTAACACTAAAATGTAGGTGAGAGGTGGGTTACAATAAAAATGGGTTTGGATAGTTATGTCAATTAGAGCTTCTACTGAAGTTAGGAGAGACAGCAGGGAAAGCATGAAAGTTACTGTCAACGTTTACGGTAAAAAGTGGGACGTTAAAATAGCCACATTTTTATAGCTGTATAATGGGCACTCTCAAACGGCTTTCTATTGAAAACGCACTTTGAAATATTCGTCACTCTGTTAAACTCTTGATTCCACCTTAAAGTAGAGCAAATTGGATCCTTGAAGACAATCTGTTCTTGTTCTTTAATGCATCAGCCTGGTTACTCCTGTCCAGAGAGTCAGGTGCTCTGACACCGAGAGACTATGTGTGGAAAAATCTCTGTGCTTATCCAACTACGTCCTGTGGAAGACCATTTGCAAAAAATATTTGTCATGGGATTTAGAAATATGAAGAATCAGGTGTCAGTCTTTAAATAACTCCCTGCTCTTTTGATGATTCCTACCTATTTCAGATTCCCTTTCTCACAACAATTTCCAGGGTCTGTTTTTTCCCAGAGAATTGTCCCTTTTTTTTTTTTTTTTTTTTCCATTTCTGTATCCTCAAGGCTGTGTACATACAGATCTGTGCTCTTTTGGAAGCTTGTGTCTCTGAATTTTATTCTGTAACATTTTGTTCAGCTCCATAGAAACAATTCAGCTTCTCATTCCGATCTCGTGTACTTACCTCTAAAGTAAAAGTATGCCACAAATACATTCCTTACTTGTTAACGATCAAAGGGACACCAGTTCACTTCAAAGAGGAGGCACATGGCAAGCTCCTCAGGAATCTTGAACTAACTCTACTTCCTAATGGTTTGAGCCTAAGCTACTCCACCAATATCCAGACTGCTGGCTACAAACCCTGCATCACAACTGACTGCCACAGCTATAAATACGGAGAGGTTCTTTTTATGCCAGCAATGCATTTGTCTTTGTCTGAACATGTTTCCCTTCAAAGTAGGTTTAAAAGCTTTTAGTCTTATGCCATTATTTCAAAACCTGTAACCCTCCTCCCACCTCTTAAGACTGAATTGCGAAGCCCAGGAGAAAGAGCAGTGAGGTACCACCTTCCTGGCTCCATTTAAGCCTTGGAAGTCTCATCAGTGCGGGAGGGTGAACTCAGAACTCCTATTGACAGGTACTCAAGTGTGGAAATGAGTTGCCTGTTAATAAGGTAGACACTTTATTTATCTTAATGTATTTCAATCTTCACATATTATAATTGCAAAAATAGCCCTCAGCTTCAACAGCAGGTTGCTAACAGCTACGGGAGGACTAGCAAGCAGGTCGCTGTTGCTTAATTATAAACAGTGATGTCAAGAGGAATGGCTGAAACTCTCCGGCTCACTCCTAGTACCATGTCCTAAAGTACACTGTTTCAAAATAGTAGCAAAATGCTGGCTTCTGAAAAGAACATGTATGTATGACTACATTCGTTCCAATTATATTACCTTTCCATTAATAGCTAGATCTCCGAATATTACTGATTGATGGGGATGTAATGATGTGGGGGTGATTTTTTTTTTTAAATTCCGCGCCAACAAGACACAATCACTCCTGACAACACCACTCTACTCCCGAGAGAACATTGAGCACCAAAGACACTCCACTGGGAGTTTGTCTTCTTGGCAAAACTGGCCTTTGGGTTAAGATGTTAGGCCTTAGCCAAAGTTGGTTGACTCAACATTGCAAACGAGACTTTGGGTGATTGCCCAGGTAGTCAGTTGTCTCTGTCATTTGTTGCACATTTTGGATATCTCTCATTTGTTAAGTAATATTAATTCTCTTCTCAGATCTTTAACGGAGTTAAAGATTAGATAATTGTAGTTACTCTCTACATTATTTAGACTCTTTAAAATAAAATGTTTAGTATATTTTTATTTGTTCCTATTGTATATAGCTGTATTTGGTTTGGCTCTGTCTTATTTGGACAAAAAGGGGAGATGTAGGGGAGACCCAGCCAATCACCTTGCTTGTAGGGCAGGGTCCCCCGAGGATATTTTTTACTTATAAAGATTGCGGGCGTGCTCCCTGCCTTCCCTTCTGCTTTCCTGTTCTGGAACTTTGGTTTCTGTGAGTCTTTCCCTAATTAAAGCTAAATATTTTACTATAATTTCCATCTGTCGTTCATTTACGCCGCTACAATGTAACATATTAGGAAAAAAGAAATAAATACTTCTGGGTACCATTGATCCACAAAATTTGCAATGTTCTGATTAATATTCATTATACAACAGGATAATAATGTACATATAAGACAGATACTTACATTTCCAAATGTCAAGGTCTTCACGAAAAACAATAATGTTGCCAAAATTTACATGAAAATGATTACACATGTATTAATCTACCCAAGAAGATTATTTTCTTAATATAGTCACAGTCTATTCCCGTGGGGATTATAATCAGGCATAAAATTCTTTACGTGGAAAAAAAATTTGAATAATGGGTTGACCAGGAAGATGGCTCTTAGAATGAACACACTCCTACCAATCCTGATGACCTCAATTCAACCTCCAGTACCCACTTAGTGGTGAGAGAGAACTGAGTTCAGTTGGTTGCTGATCTCCACACATGCTGCTCAGCCACAAAGGTATCTCCACCGAGGTTAAATTGGGCTGTAGCTGCAGATAAAACCACTTGCCTAAGAAAGGTTAGTGTTCTTAGGAGTTTCGATTTGTTTTCTTTCTGGAAATTGACTGACTTCCTACTTGCTGCGGAATGTCTGCCTGTGTCCCTCCCCAAATTCATATGTTAAAACTATAAGAAGTGTTTCTATGGGAATCCATGGTAGGTGATTTGATGATAACTGTGAGCCACATGGGGATGAAATTTGTGTTCTTTTTATCATCAAAGCTAAAGAGTTGACTGTTTTCTCATGCATGTGAAGGTACAATGAGAGACAAAGGATTGTCTTAAATGAGGACTTCCTTCTCTAGGATCTACGGTAACCCTGATGTTGAACTTTAGAGCCTATGAAAATATGAGAAACCATTCTATAGTTTTGTTGCTCTGACTGTCATACCATGATGAGGCATCACTAAAAGACTAAGAAACTATTCATTTTAATGTGTTTATGTTTCTCGACGAAGAATAATGAACAAACATTAGAAGTATACAGAAATATATACCTTTCTATGTTTGGATATGAATAAAAAATTTGGAGATAGTTTTCCAAAAACTACTTCTCATATCCGTAGCGTCAAGATGAACTAAAATTATCTAATTCTCGGGCCTTACTTAAGACTTAGTAAATCAGTAATTCTGTGGTTTGTTTTCATCCTGCACATGCATTTTTGTTTGCTTGTTACTAGGACAAGGACTTTTTGTTTGTTTGCTTGTTTGTTTGTTTTGTTTCTCCCTAGGCAGTCCTGGCTGCCCTGGCATTTACTCTGTAGTCCAGGCTAGCCACGAACTCAGAGATTCTCATGCCTCTAGTTCCTGATCCTGGGAATAAAGCTGTGAGCCAGACCATGTATTTCTTAATGATCCTAAGTTGATCAGCCTACTCACTCTCGCTGAGAACTGGTGTACAGTTATGGAAAAGGCGTGTGTGAGGCACTGGTTTCAACCTTTTAACTAGAGCAAACACACAAGTAAGGGATGCAAAAACAAGATAGGATTGGGAATTATTGACCCTCTTCTCCCCTCCTCAAAATTCAGTGTTTTAGATGTATCTGCATGGCGACACAACACAAGACATTCTGCACCTCATCAATAAAATGCTAGAATGGTCTGTGTTTCAAAATCTGGAGTGTTCAAAACCCCGAGGGACAAGGTTGCCATGGAAGTTTGGGCTCTGAGGTCTCATAAGGGGTTTGCAGGCCTTAGAGGCAGCTGCATATGTTTTTTCTCACTTGTTTTTTGTTGTTCACACTCAGGATAGAACCAGCAGCACCTCAGTCATTGTGTTCTGAATCTCCATCACTGAGAAGCATGACCAGGCTTTTTTTTCCTTAGAAACTTGTCTTTGGCCTATTTTAGCCTTGAAATAGCTCTGTTGTCCAGATATGTCTTAAACTTGTGATCCTCCTGGCTAAGGTTTCCAAGCTGATGGAATTATAGGACTGTAAATCCAGGGTTAGCCACCAAGTGCTTTTGCATGAGAAACATGAAGTAAGTTCCTCACTTACTTTTGCCTGATTGGCTTTGCTGATCTGACCTTAGAGAACCCACAGTTCATCTTTGCTGAATGGAATATAGAAACTCAGAAAGAAATAGGAAAGAATGAGATTCACAAATATATATATAGTTACAAAATACTAGGACAAACAGACAGACAGACAAAACCATTTTACTTCTATTTGTGAGTTCAGGTTGTTCAATCTTTTATTCCTTTAATTTCCTCTCAGACTGTGGCACTCAAAGACAGGCAGGACTGGCACAATTTAGACTGTACTTCATTTTATTGTTATGACCCACGCAATATGACACAGTTTAAAGTAGCTGATCTTCTATTTGTAGGGCTTATTTTTTTAATCTTTTAATTTAACTTGCCTTTGAAATTCGAAATTCAGCAACCCTATCCCTGAACTCACCTTGGCTGGATTTGCCCAGTCTGTTTAGATGGAATGTATTGCAAAGACAAGACCAGCACAATAGAAATAGGCTCAAACATGGTTTGCTAGAATAAAAGGACATTTTACAGATTTAAGGAATCCAAGCTGAAGATTATTTTCATCATTAAAAAGTAGGAAAGGGGGAGCTGGAGAAACAGCTGTTAAGAGCACTGGCTGCTTTTCAGAGTTCAGTTCCCAGCAACTACATGGTGGCTCACAACAATCTATAAGGAGATCTGGCGCCCTCTTCTGGTATGCAAGCATATATGTAGGCAGAACACTGTATACATAATAAATAAACCTTAAAAAAGAGAAAGAAAAAGTAGGAAAGGAGGAAAAACAGTGAGTTTTATAATGTAAGAGACTATGGCATCAACTGCTAGAAGCTTAAGATATAGCAACATCTTTATGCTTCTTGGCATTGTACTTTAGGGTTGACCTCTGCACACACTGCAAAATTTGAACCCATTCAAAATCTGGTGAGAGGAACTTTAATGGAAAATCTTTTAAAGCTTTACTTTGTGCTATCATATACATGTAGAAACTAAAATGATGGTCTCATAAAAGTTGAGAATAGGCTGGTAGTTACCAGAGGCTATAGAGAAAACTGGAAAGGGGAGAGAGGGGGCTGTTCTATCAATGGTACTTAGTTAAGAATGATAGATGTAGAAGTTCTATTAGACCACATATCCTAGTATGATATGCATGCAGGGCCTGTTGAGGTCAGAAGAGAGAATTGCAGCCTGGAGCTGGAGTCATAGGCAGTTATCAGCTTTTCAGTTAGGGTATTGCAATCCATTCTTGGCTCCACTGGACCCAAGAGCAGCAAGCACTTTCAATTACTGGGCCATCTCTCCAGCAAGAAGCTACTCTTGAGGAATCAAATATGTTTAACCTGATAGAAACATTATGCAACGTATTTAAGTATCAAATATTACATTATTCAAGATGAACATAATTTGGGGTTTCTATGATCAGTTATAAATATGACAATAAGTAAAAAATGTAAATGTCTTCTGTGATCTGAAATGATGAGGAAAAGTAAACAAAAGCTAATATGCTTCCATGGAGGAAAAAGGTTTTCCCAAAACATGAGATATGCAGTTGCAATGGGAGGTCACGAGTGTGCAATCATGTAGAACAGAGAATACTGAAAAGTACAATGATGTGGCAGAACAAAAAGAGGAGGTTTACTGATTTAGATCAAAACAGAAAACTGCAAAGCCAAATATCAGTTTTAGATTTGCAACTTTAAGTATTTTGCTAGTCTCGAAAAATAGGTTAAAAATCGTAGTTTAAAGAAAAAAACAACAATAAAAACTGAGCATGAGTTTTGGTGTATCGATTTTAATATACCTCTTGCTTCAGAACTTAACAGCATTTTTCAGATATTAAAATGATCTTTTAAAAGTTAAATATAATTTTTTCCTTATGAAGACAAAAGATGACCTCAAAAAAGCCGTGACAGTAATTTAGAGGATTTTTTCACCAGGAAGCCTATGACGTAACAATCTTTTCAGAATGTGGGTCTCTTGGGATCATTGTACCTTTGAGTTACTCCTTCTTAAAGCATGCAGAAGTTAACTCAACTAGTTGTCACTGAGTCATCCAATAAAGGTTCAAGGGTGACTGACCCTTACTGCTCTGTTGACTTGCCTTTCTCTGCTTCCACAAAAACTCACATGTTCCATTTTTTCCCATTGTCTCAACAGAAAATAGCCTGTTGCCTATCAATGTGCCTCTTTCAATCAGATTTGATTTTTTCACCTCTTCCCACATTTTAGAAATAACCTGATTTTTACAGATGAAATTCTCCCTTAGTTTGGTTCATACTATTTTATAACATCTTAAAGGCAATTCTTTATTTATATTCTATCAAAAAGCATACAAAATATAGGAATCTTTTCTCATTAGAAAAATAAGATTTTGATCAATGCCTGATAGTTGCCAGGATCCTAGCTCAACGATCTCCTCTTTCAAAATTGTCTCTTTTGACAGAGTGGCTGGAACATTAGATGAGATACTGCATGAAAGGTATCTGATCAAATGAACTCTGGGTTTGAAATAAATGCTCAGATTAGAGTGGGACCCAATCAGTGACAAAAAAAAAAAAAAAAAAAACGAAGAAAGAAAGAAAAAAAGAAAAGCTACCATTGATGTTTATTATGTGCCAGAAACCAGCTGATATTGCTCTGGGTTTTATGCATTTCATCATCATCAGTCTTAGCATTTACAATATTGTGCAGGGTGTAACTATATCCTCTCTGCAAGTTTCACTGTACCTAGTTCTTATCATTTACAGTATTATCCTGGTGTAGGAGGTCCTCCTGTTTTTGTGTTGCTTTCATTGCTTAATCAATAAAGAAACTGCTTGGCCTGATAGGGCAGAACATAGGTAGGCAGAGAAGGCAGAACTGAATTCTGGGAGGAAGAAATCAGAGACAGAGAGAGAGCCGCCGCCATGTAGACACCAGGTCAGACATGTTAAACCTTTCCCAGTAAGCCACATCCTCGTGGTGAACACAGATTTAATAGAAATGTGTTAAATCAAGATGTAAGAGTTAGCCAATAGGAGGCTAGAGATAAGGACCAGGCAGTGTTTAAATGAATACACTCTCTGTGTGGTTATTTTGGGAACTAAACTAGCCAGGACAAACAAGGGGCTCTCTCTCCTTGCAACATTATCCAGGGTGTAACTATATCCTCTCCGCATGCTTCACTGTACCTAGTTCTTACCATTTATAGCATTGTGCAGGGTGTAGCTTTATTCTCTACGTGTGTTTTACTGTACCTAGTTCGTATTATTTACAGTATTATTCAGGGTGTAACTATATTCCGCTGCATGTTTTACTATACCTGGTTCTTGCTATGAAGAAAAGAGTTCAGAATTTTCAGAAATGTTTACCTACAAGGATAAATGGATTGACAAGGGCTGGAACTGTTGAATGACCACAGACTAAAAGGATTGGAAACTGACAATGACAAAATAAAAAGAGAAACAACTTTTTGCAGTGGCAGTCTAAAAGAAGGCATGATTGACGTCTATTTAACAACAATTGGACAGATTTAGTGAACATGGATTTGTTCATTAAATCCCCAACCACCAGGATGAGGGCACCTTCTGACATGCCGGAAAGGCAATTTAAAAATGAATAAAAAAAATTCAACTTCACATAGTAGATAGAGAAGCTATTAAATACGTTATGCTGAGATAGGAAGCAAATAGGAAATAGAACAAAATTAGTTTGGTCCAATTTTCAGAAGAAAAACCTACAAACGACTTTTGAATGTAGGTAAGAGTGAATTTGAGTCTCCCTTTGGCTCCATGGACTGCTGCAGAAAAATGTGTGACTACCTCTTCCTAGAATGAGATTTTTCAGAATTTTATGACTGATTTTTATACCCTTAAAATAAGTACTCAAAATTTTAGTCAAGAATGTTTTCATGTGTTAACAGCATATGCATAAAAAACTAAATGGCTATAAAACTTATTTATTCTGTTCGTATGATATAATTTAACATATTAATCTATGAAACCACAATACAAAGGGCCTGGACTAAGTTAGAAAGAGAAAAGCAAATAATATTGAGAGAGTTGAAAACTCTTATGTTCCCATTTTTCAAGAAGTTCTCTTCAATACCCATAGCATTAATATATTCTAAAAGAAACATCTAGCAAAAATTCCATTATCATGAAAGAGAATACATGACTAGATTGTATGGCTGGATCCATCTCAAAGCACTCTGTATTCATGTGATAAACAAAATGTTTGGAGTATCAGTAGTTACGAAGCATGAAACTTGGTTTAGACATTTTCACAAAATGTCTCGGCGATACTAGGATATCTGGAGGTTCCAAGGCACCAGGTAAGCAGCAGATTCCTTTATCAAGTCTTTGCCTATGCATCAGAGTCTTTCCATCCAGCACACATGTTATCAGCTCATCTCCACTGCCTGCAACTCAGAGATAGGGGGAGAGCTCTTGACCTGGGAGTGATGCCTCACACCCAGCTTGCATGTATTCAGACCTGTATTTAGCCACAGGCATTTCCTATCTCATGACAACAAAGATCTGATGCATTTTGTCCACCATGGGGCATGTAATACATTTCCAAACAAACGTGTGCTGTGACCACAAACAGCAGAAAGTAGTGGGACAGAAAGCGCAGACACACATTATTCTGCCTCCCACACACTTGGAACATCTCCATTCAAACAGCCTCTCTGACTGGCAAAGATAGAAACTCTTGTTTTTATGTAACACAGAAAACAATGCACACACAGGAAGATGGGAGCTATTTTTAAATCAAGAGCCACATTATTTAATACAAGTTCCAGAAGGTATAGACTACAAAGATTACTCATAAAAGGGAAACAGTTGCCGGGCGGTGGTGGCTCACGCCTTTAATCCCAGCACTTGGGAGGCAGAGGCAGGCAGATCTCTGTGAGTTCGAGACCAGCCTGGTCTACAAGAGCTAGTTCCAGGACATGCTCCAAAACCACAGAGAAACCCTGTCTCAAAAAAACAAAAAAAACAAAAAAAAAAGGGAAACAGTTGTGTCAAGTGCCTTATGCTCTTTATCATACTTTGCCTCCGTGTTCCAGAGTCTTTGGACTTGTAATTGCCACTTGACCATTTGTATTATGCTGCTTATTCGGAGACGCAAGCCAGAAGTATTGTGTCTATTATTCCTTTTTCTTTTTTCACTGAGCAGTAAAATGAATTCAGAATGATTCTTTTAAATTAATAAGCAGAGACAACTCATTACAGGTTTCTGCAGTTTATTATTGAAACCTCTCTGGAGCTTATTGTTGTTAGTAATTTTCCCTTATCAGAGATTATGTTTTCAAACATCCAAGCCATTACCATAACACTAACAGGATATTAATTTAGGCTATAGGATCTGACAGATTGGCTTTCTTATGAGGATTTAGAATCTAAAATTCTGAATCTGCAGGTCTCTAAGAACCTATCAGCAAGAACGAGGGCATGAGCAATAGAATTCGGTTGAGGCGCAGTTAACGCAAAACAGAGTGACAGCCAAGGAATGTGGTGGAATCAGAGAGATCTAACACTGAAACCAATTTTTCTGGTTTCTTGCCTTTACTGAGAGTCTGATTAAAGATTTCTCCACAAACCATTGTTTCCTAAGCTCTGAACTAAGCTGACGCCCACTTAAAGCTCCCTTTTTCTAATAAATCAGACGATGAGTCTTACTGCTTTAGGGTTGGCTAAGCATTAAGCTATACATCAAATCATGTGAAAGGCATAAGATTCTGTGGTACTGAAAAAGAGATATTCAAGTGTTTGCCCATTATTTAGCTGCTCAACCAATCCTACTGTTGATTCAGGCAAAGGAACATCCCCCTGAAGGGTCTAGGAGCACTATTGTCCTTGCCTAAAACTCAGTACCTCAGCAACAATAAAGAAAGAGCATTGTTCCTTCTGAAATCTTGACTTCTTTATTCTCCTCACAGGTTTGGTTGACAGAGCCAGATTAAAAACTAGAAAACAAAATAGAAAGCAGCAGGTAGTTTTTTTCGGGGGGGGGGCAGGTAGGGTTTTGGAAAGCAGAAGGAAGTTTGAATAAATTCTTTAATTTGAAATTCCCTTCTTGTGAGGTATAAATAGCACCAGATGGCTCTATTCAGAATTCATGAGGATGCTTTATAATAGTGCAGACCGATAAAGGCTATCTATGCAAACTTTCAAAGTTTATCTTCTCCAAATGAGCTACAAAGTCATTTTTTCTTCATTAAACAATCAAGCTGCTGCTTTTGATGGATGTAAGTACCAATGACTATAGTGGTGTCAACTATGGTCATCCTTTTCTCAACTTGGCCTCTTAAAATGATCTCCTATATCGTAAAAAAATACCCCTTTGCTTTGATTTCCCTTTGTGAGCATCATTT
The DNA here is from genome assembly GCF_950005125.1 of Chionomys nivalis. NCBI lineage: Eukaryota > Metazoa > Chordata > Mammalia > Rodentia > Cricetidae > Chionomys > Chionomys nivalis. The sequence goes on along the minus strand of NC_080107.1, from coordinate 35,497,523 downwards.
CTCTGGCCCTCAGATGTATAACCTCTTCTGGTGGAAGTGGGTCACTGAGTAAAATTTTGTAGTAGAAACACCTAAAGGGTGACTACGATTATTTAATTGCCACCTCACTCAAGATGGCTTGTGTGTTTTTCCGAAGTAATTAGTACCTCACACGTTGGATTTCAGTCATATAACCACAGATTATGTGACGTGTCAGATATGGCACCTTTAGTATCAAAGACCAAAACTAGCTGCTGAAGTAGGTCTTTTTTTTAAAAGTGTCTCTAAGTTTTCCAGAAGGCAAAACTTCAGGATGAGTCAATTCTAGTTCCAAGAAGCAGGAATGAATTTCATTCCAGATATATAATCAGTTAAAAATAGTTTGCTAGAATTTCAGATTAAGCATATTCATGACAAAAGGACATTATCCTTTGTAATTTTAGCTTCCCTTCCATCATGAAACCCCCATTTTCCTTGTTAAGGTTAATTTCTTTTTTCTGCAAGTGCATGGATTTGCACGTGCAATGCTCCCCTACTCTCTTCCAGAACCATATTGTACTAAAAAGATATTCAGTTCTGTAACTGCGGCAATGATCACTGAAAGGAAAAATTCCAGTGTTTTAGATACCGATCATATGGGTTTTGTGAAAAATTTACCATTATGCAATAGTTAGGGAGCAAAATTATGAAAACCAAATGTAACATATGTTTGTGAACACTGAACATATGGCCAATGAGGAATGCATGATTTAGATAAAGGAACTGCAATGTCAGCTTTTCACGAAAGTATTTCCCATTTCAATTCCTGTCAACACATCGTGTTGTGCATTTACTCTCGCAACAGTTTGTGTTACACGAGCCTTTCTGAAGGAGGTGCTTCCCCATGAGAGAGGATACAAACAAGGAGAGGGACACAAAGCAATGCTCATTTGCCAGAGAGTGCTTTCTCAGGCAACCACAGACTCAGAGAATTAAACCTGTGCAGCAAAGTAGATAGGACAAATTTCACGTCTCTCTTGATTTCAATATTCAATCAATATTTTCTGTGTACTCCTTTGGTGACAGGTTTTGTGTGAGGCAAAGTGTAGAAGAGTAAATGGAGAGATGATAGATTGGCCTTGACCCACAGCCACGCTGAGTGAGAGGCTTCTCCCCACCAATACAGTAGAACTAATATCCTTTAAAGTGTGGGTGGGTGGGGGATGGTAGAGGTTTTCTTGTAGGTAGGCAATTGTACACCTTGAAATATTGCTTGAGCAAAGGTCAGAGAGAGGAAAGTGCATTAAAGAGCTAGCTGGGTAGAATCCACACAGAGGAATGCACGCTACAGTCCCATAACTTTAGAGTACCCAAATGTCTTTGTGTCAGAGCATATGAACTCATGTTTGCTCTTAGCTGCAAGTGTTTCCAACTGCCTCAGTTGAGCCACAGCTCACAAGCTGAATCACCACAACAGAACCAGGGCCTCTGCTGCCTGCTCGGAGACTTCTCGTCTCTGAGCTTCTGACCTGTGCTGTTTTATGATTGCCTACTTGTAGAACCATTGAGTGTGGCTGTTCTATGATTTTCCTACCAGTAGAATCCTGTGTTACTCAAAATTGCTGCAGTTTTGAGGAAATATAAGCCAACTGCGTACTGAGGAAACATGACAATTGGAGTAAATATTATAGTATATATTTTACATAACATTAAAGTTATTACCATATAAAGTTTGTTTCAGTGAAGAACTATTTAATTACTAAAGCATATCAGTTACAAATACAATACCAATCATCAGTAAGTAGATTTTCTCCAATAATATTTTCCTAGTGATGTACTTGTTACATTCTTAAATGTAACTAATGGTTTTCAGTCTCTTAAAAACTAAATATTTGTACTCTCCAATACAGTGGTACTTTATCTTTTTAATGCTGCAACTCTTTACTCAGTGGTAAAAAACAATGACATCTTGAATTTTGCATGCAAATGGATGGAAACAGAAAACACTTTACTGAGTGAGATAATCCAGACACAAAAGATCAATATGATATGTAATCACTCATAAGTAGATTCTAGCCATAAATAAAGGACATTGAGTCTATAATTCGTGAACCTAGAGAAGCTAAATAAGAAGGTGAACCCAAAGAAAAACATATAGTTATCCTCCTGGATATTGGAAGTAGACAAGATCGCCAGGCAAAAGTGGGAGCATGGGAGTGGGGGTGGGGTGGGGGTAAGAGGAGATGGGGAGAGAGAAGGGAGAAGGGGAGGATTGGGGAGAGCTTGCGGGAATGGGATAGTTGAGATGGAGGAAGGGTAGATATGGGAGCAGGGAAGTAGATGTCTTTATTTGTATTTTATAACTGTGATTTTGCTACTGTTATGAATCATTATCTAGATAATTTCAGAGATTGAGCTTTGCCAAAGGGTTAGTGATCTACTGGTTGAGAGCTGCTGTAAGAGATGCAAACCACGGGTGCAATGATAATGACCGATTTGTTTAGTAGACTTTTTAAAAACTTGTAATATTTCATGATAATTTAAACAATTTTAAAAATAATTTTGCTTTAAAAACTATACAAATTATTTTTGATAAATATAAAAATAAACATAGGCAATTAACAGCATAACTAATTGTAATTGCTATGTTTGACTTATAAGAAAGATATTGGTGGTGAGCAGAAGACTAAAGATAAAAATGGGTATCTAATATTTACATAATTATTATAAGGAAGTCACAAATGGTACACATGAAAAACTATAAACTTCGAACAGGACAGGTAACAAAATCACATTTTCATAATACAGACCAACATTTTATTGAACACTTGAGAGAACCTATATGACCATATTTTCAAGTAGAAACAATATTTCTATGATTTTAAGTACATTTAAATAATTAGTCTTTCCATGAATAGTAATATAAAGTAAAAATGAACATTTACATAGATATGTAAATATATGTAATATATACATATATATGCTCATATATATGGTCCTATATATGTATGTGCGACCAGATATTGTCTTAAAAATTATATTAATTTCTCATAGTAGTAAAAATAGTGTAACCATTGTGAAAATTAGTGTGTTGTATCAAAAAAAAGAAAAATAGACTAACTTTGCTCCAGGTATTACTCCCAGTCATATACCCAAACAGTTAGGAATCCTACTCTAGAAATACATACTAATTCATGATATATCTGCTTCATTCTCAATTGGTAGGGTATAAGATCATCTTTAATGTCTATCAATTGATGCATGGATAATGAATGGAATTGTGTTGCAGATGTGCAAAAAAATTCTATTCATCTGTAAAGTGAAATTATAAATTTTCAAAGAGAAACTCGATAATAATGTATATTTCAGGCCCAGACTCAGAAGGGCAAATTCATCATGTTCTCCCTCATGTACAGATTCTTTATCAAATCTCGAGATTTGATTACTTTGGCGCACCTATAGACACAAAGAACTAGAAAAGTGTCATTGGACGGGAGGTTGAGAAAGATTTAGGGAATAATAGAATATAGGTGGTGCAAAGGAGAAAAGAGATGGGGGGGGGAAGGAAGGTTAAATTAGGTGCATTTGGAGGTTTGGACATAGGACAAGTGAGGGAAGGGATAACAACATTAAGGATGTTTGAAAACACTGCGTGGGAAGCTACTTTATAAGCATCATATATAAATCTGTACCATACAAATAGATGAACTGAAGTTACTCTGTTCAGGAGATCATGCCCCTTACTGAAGCCATAAAGTTACCAAATAAAAAAGCCCATTTTCACATTTGGGATATATTTCCACATGGTGTTGATCACACATGTCCTGGTGATTCCTCCCCAATAATGCAAGCTACTGCAATTATTCTTGGTTGTTAACTAGAGCTTAATGCTAAGACATCATGCATATTGTTTATTTGACATATATTTGACAAATTATTGAATATTTTGGCATACATCATAATGTATTGCTGAAGATACCACATGTTTTGGTCACAGGACATGGAGAAACAAAATTGATATTGACCAGAAAGTGTTATGCAGGCTGTTGAGGAATAGGATAGCATATGACTCCAGGAGGCTATAATAATGGCAGACCAGCAAAATATGTTCATGAAAGCCATAACACCATTAATGTTATGAGATAAAAAGTCACTTTCTGACTGAATTTAGTGGTCTTTACATAGGATGAAATACATATTTTATACTGTAAATTTGTCCAAAAATCCATAACTAGGGATCTCATAGGTTCCAGAAATGAGCCATCTACAATTAATTTGCTAAATGGATAAAGAATAAAACTGCCCTCTAAATTTTATCTCTATAACCATACAATATTTCAGGTTTCAAATATCATCAGAGAGATTTTACAGCACAGTAGGTAGTGGTTAATGCAGAAACTCACAAGTTGTAACAGTGCAGAGAATAAGTGTCCATAGTGTACTCATTTGTATGACACCCTGAACTGAAAAACTAAGGACAATCATAGAGGAGACGTGATGAATGTAAGAGTAAGCTGTTAGGGATACCATGTCTGATACAGCTCCAAGGAGATTGAATGGGTAATATTTTGAAGAAGACAAAGAAAAGGAGGATGAAGAAGAGGAAATCATGAAGAGGAAGAGGAAGACATGTAGTTTGCAGGATGGTATCTAGAGAGATGGCTAAAAGGATCTGGGAGGAGTTAGGAGAAGGAATGGGATGAATATAGATCATAATATATTGAATAAATCTATAAAGCTTTCAAAGGATTAACAAAATATTATTTGTCAAAATATGGTCCATATAACTATGTTACAAGATGCAGAAAGAATTACCCAAACTACTGAGATGGAGAACAAGTTAATTAGAGTAATGGTAAAAATACGGAGAAGATGTCAAAATATCCAAACCAGAAAAATATTGTTTTCTTTTTGTGGGAGGATTCGTGATAGGGTTCTGCTGTGTAACTTTGGAGTCTGTCCTAGAACTCACTCAGTAGACCAGGTTGGCCTCAGTCTCATAGAGGTCTGGCTGCCTCTGCCTCCTGAGTGCTGGGTTCAAAGGCATGTACCAACATTGCCTGATTGAACATTATTTCCTTAAACAACCAATTGGCCTTTGCTGTTTTTATTTATGTGAGCTAGAGCTCAAATTAACCTGGACTTTTTGGCTAGTTTCTATTCTAGTCTTCACATTGACATGTCCATATACCATATGCACCAAGTTTGTCTATGGGAATGGGGCAAATACAAATTCCTTACACATGAAAAGGCTATTTCTACTCTTCAATGCTGTTATATGAAATAGTGCTTTGGAACTAAAATCTGCAGGACGAATGAGGACAAACTGAGGTGGATTCAATTCACAAGCATAACAGATAGTTGAAAATTAAGTCAGACATTAATCATTTGGAAACACCCAAATCATGTATGCTAAATTGAGCTGGGTGCTCAATCTTTCCGGCGATAAACATAAAAGGTATGCTGGTATTTCTTCAGTATAGAACTGCCAAATAAGACTTTCACAGAAGCATGAAACAAAGTAATTTAAATAAGTGATAAATACTTAAAGCCGAATCTTAATTTTGGCTTTAATTCTAACTTTTACTTAAGTTGGAATAAAATTTGTAGTTGTTATATTTAATTTTCATTTCTTCTACAAGACAAAGGAAATGGGCAAGAAGTAAAACGTCCTAGAGAACTGAATGCCTTGCAGGTGTGACTTATCCTGGCGGCCACACCGATAAGGAAAGGAAACAAACCCAAAGACAAAAAAAACCTTCCAGATCTATTGAACCACTGGATTGTAACCGAGTTTTCTCTTTGTCTAAACTATTTGCCTATGTAGCTTCTGCTACAGTTGTTTTGAAGCAGGAAAAAGCAACAGCAATAATGAAGCCTGCTGGGATTTTGCTCTTTGAAAGTTTTTCATAATTTCTCGGGTGACTTTCTGTGAAGAACGTGATATTTTCTTAAAATAAAAAAAAATGATTCTTTCTTCCAAACCTACATTTTCTTAGAGTTTTCTTGTGTTTTTGGTGTGACTCGGAACATCAATTTGCTGGGAATGGGATGAGGACAGAGATTTTTGTCTTCCTCTTGGAGTAAAATGTTAGATTTTTCACACCGAAGCATCATGATCTGTGTCATCTTTTAACAATGTCATCTTTCATGTCTAGATTAAGTGCATTTCTTAACTTCCATTTTTGTGATGTTCACTTGGGGGTTTAACTCAGGTTTAAGGGTAAAGGTGAAGAGAAAAAGAAGTTCTCAGAAATCAAGAGAAGACGCACCCAAAACCATGGATGCTGGCATTTCAAGGATGAAATGCAGAAGTAAACATCGTGGGAACAGAGTTCTCGGAGCCCTGCCTAGATCTCAGCTTTCTGAAGTGTCACCGATGATTTGTTAAGTGCCTCTGCTTTGTCGAATCTGTTCAATCACCCCATAGATTTTCAGCTTCTGTCTCTTGGTGCAGTAAATTACCCCATCCACAACACCAAAACGATTCAGTACTCTCAGAGCAACATCACTGGGGCGTGTTTCTCAATTTCCATTGTGGGATTCGATTGACTAATGTATTGTTGGTGATTTGGGTATTTTTGTTCACAGAGAAGATTGTCAACTGTTTTGATAATACAAAACGAGAGGAAGGAAAGGTGGGAGGATGGTTGCATGCAGCCTTAGGGGCACTGGATGCTCTTGCAGAGGACTCTAGTTTGATTACAAGTACCCACATGTCAACATACAACATCCCGTTACTTCACTTCTTGATGATTCAACATCCTCCCCTGGGGTGGAGGATCAGGCAACCACTTACACAAATAAAATAAAAATAAATAAGTCTTTTAAAAATTGATGAACTCTGATGGACTAGTTATGGGCATGGGAAATTCTGTGGCAATATAAGAAAATATTTTTTAGATTTATCAATTATTTATGAGTTTGCTTATGACTCTTACTCAAATCCAAGTCTTTAAAAATATGTCTGTTCACTTTTAGACGTTGAAGAAGGAAGGAGATTAACTGGAGTAGAAAAACGAATGAAGCATATAATTAAAGTGTTCTAAATTTTGATTGACAAAGCTACACAAAATGACATATCAGTCAAATTTAATTGTATACCAAACAATACCAATAATGAAATCAAAACAAGCAAACAACAAAACAGAAAAACACTTATTTTTGTGGACATAAACTATGCCTCGATGAACTGGAGTCCAAACAATAGCCTCTGTTCTTTTAAATGATGTGCTCCCTGTTACTTTTGTATTTCTAAATGCTTCTTACAATTAAGCTACTGATTTCCAATAACAATACAGTACCATTTCTTCCCTCCACACACCTGGTCTTACTCTTTGGTAAGTTTATTTACAGCTACTATTTTAGTCACTTGTTTAATGAAATATTTTTTGAGTTTTAAAATTATTTTATTAGTGGAACTGAGAACCTAAATGCGGTGCTAGGGAGATGAGTTGGGCCTTAAGAGAGCTTGCTGTTCTCTCAGAAGACTGGAGTTGGTTCCCAAACTCAAAAAGTTACAGGTTCAAAACCTGTAGCTTTAGCTCCAGGGAATTCAATACCCTGTTCTGACTTCTGCAGGAACACACAGACACACACACACACACACAAACACACACACACATGTACATTTACCCAGACCCACACAGAAATACATTAAGAAACGATAAAATAAATCATAAGGATAAAAGAACAACCTAAATTGCTTGGTAACACACTATGCATGCATGCTTTCTTTGGTCCAGCTCAGAAGTTCCATGACACCAAGGATCAAGTTTAATAAAACTTTCATTGTGTACTCTTAAACACATTTGAAGACACAGAATTTTCTTCTAAATCTCATTATAAAAGACATGTTATATGGCTAGTTCTTCATGGCAGGCCATAAAAACCTGATCTCTGAGATAGAAATAAACTTGTATTTGACAAATACTCTACAATATAATATGCCTAACTCTGATATTTACATGATGTCTCCCACTATAAAACTACAAAGAAGCTAAAACCAGTGCCTCTTTGCGTTCATAATTAGTTAGGATTTGTACTACACACATACAGTCAGAATTTATTGCATGGGAACCATAGAAGTGGTAAGTTCTGAACATCAGTGCATGGTTGTGGGGTAACCTGAGTTTTTTTTTTTTTTTTAAAATAATCCTATTACTTTTTTGTGATAGGGTTATACATGGTACTTTTTCACATCTGGAATTACAGTAATATTCTTGTGTTATGTCACTATATATTTTGATTTAAGTGACAGTATTAGAAACTAAAATCACAACCTGGATTTTAGGCCTATTTAATAACAACTTCTAATTGTGTTTTTATTCTTCAAAAATGAATATTCAACCCCGGTGAAGAGTTAATCAAGATAGTTATTCGTTTCATAGTCTAATGTGTTCAGTACTCCAAGGGGAACTTTATAATCTCTTTTTTTTAATCCCATTGCTTCAAAAAAATTCATAACTTTCTTAAATTTAGCTACAGTTCAGTAAATCTTGCTTATTAAATAATAACAATGCCATCAACTACAACAAGAGAATGCCTCTATTCGTCAAGAAAGAGGAATGCACAAACCTTGGTGCCTCACACATATCAAGAAGATCTAGTTCTGTCTAACAGTTGCAGATGCAGATGTTAGCCTGGGAGAAACTACAGGGTCCTGATAAATCTAGCTCTATCTAAATCAGAATCCCCCTCCCCCCCAAAAAATAATAAAACCTGCTTTCTCTCACAATTGATGTAAGATGCAAACCACTTTTCTGTGAATGTCTGAGTGCTGGGCTGTAGAAATGTATGTGTCCTTTTGATTATTAGATGACAGCAGGAGGAGAATAAAGGCGAGATTGCTCCTGATGTGGGATTGATAAAGTGAGCAAAGCCAAGGAAACTTGGGCTGATTTTGCGATTTAGCTGGTCTAATAATTTTTGAATTTTAAAAGATGTGCAGCCTTTCTCTGATTTGCCTCAACGAGGTGCATTTTATTTGGAGGAAATGAAAAAGGCTGAGAATGTCCTTCATTTTCCCTTTTATGAATGACTTAATCGGCATTGATAAGCTACATTCTAGCTTCAAGCGCTGTAGTCCTTGAAGCTGAAATGGCTAAAATTCATTAAATAATTCAAGTTAGGAATAAAGAAATAGTTGAATCTTAGTAGATTTCCACATTAGCAACGTTCCCCTACTGCTCTTTCAGATTCATTTTCCAAGTGTAAATAGCTTGGACACACAGAATCATTGCTTTACTGTTATCGATGTGTAGCCTGTCTCTGGAGATAATCCTAGCATTCACTTTCATATACGTTTTAATGTGCAGAATTACCAAGAAAAGATCCCCGGTAGAGGTTCAGTTATTTAATTAAAGTAAATGTATTCTGTTAATGAATAGAATTAAAACGACAACACACATTCTTAGATTTTATTTGTATTTAAGTTTTTTTTTAATTTCCCCAAAGAATTAATTATCGTGTATATAATTTGTCTAATCTCAGTTACACTCCAGAGTCATAAATTCAAGCTGTGTTCTAATGCAGGCTGGGAATTCTAGAGTTTCTCCATAGGGACTGGTGCAGACGCAAACCTGAATAGGGAGGTAGGTGGCAAGCAAGAGAAGTGGTTTCACTCAGCTCGAAAACAATACTCAGGGGGCTATGAGATTTACATAATGCCATCACTAATCCAAAGGAGGAAAATGTTTTTTGACTATAAACATTTAAGAAATCAAAAGTCCAGGAGAAACATCTTACATTCCTCTTTATAACTGCCTTTCTCGCTAGCGGGAAGGAGTGTTTCACAAACCGAGTTCCAGGAAAAGAATAACGATGGTTTATGCATTATGATGGAGTTTAATGATGAGAAGAATTGATGGAACTTGAAATAAAGTTTTAAAACCTTGCATCTTATATAAAATTGTTAATAAAACTAACTCATTACTGTTTTACAGTTATCTCTTATTTTTTTATCTCTTAATTTTAATGAAACTTTAATTTCTGTCAGCAATATTGTTTGTACTTAAGTAATTTTTAAATATGGGAAAAATTCCCAATGTCAGAAGACACAATGTGTTTTAGGCAAACACAAATGTAAAACCTTCTAAGAAAGTCACCCAAATGAGAAAGCTCTATCCCCAAAGACCCCCGCAAATTTTGAAAATAGAGTAAATAATGTAGACGTGTATCAGAAGACAGTATTGCTTAGTTATCTGGGTGCAGACAATTCACAAAAATAATAGTTGCAACAATGTTGAAAGTCATTTCCCATCTCTGTTCCTATTCTTAATACTCTGGTTTTTTATTTCATATGCAATCTGGAAACCTGTATAAAAATATCTGATACATTCTAGAACCCAATAGTCTCATCATGTTAAATTTTATCATATAAAGCAAATTAGAAGCCAAATGTTTTTCTTTCTTGACAGGATGGTTTTGAACCAAATAAACACAAACCAAAGCTTAGTTTTTCCCAGTGCTTGTAGTCATTCTTACAACTTCACTTTAATTTTGGGGCATTATCAGAATAAAAATTCCAAATTAGCATCGAGGTGGAAGTTCGTTTTCTGCGCTGCATGAGTGATTTCAGAGTGATGAACAGACCGTGTCATGGGAACCAGTGAGAAAAGACACACAGAGCAGATGCAGCCTGCATCCAAAGTGCAGAGCCAGAAAGCAGTCTTTTCTCTCCTCCACGGAGCTGCAGGAATCAATTATATTATGCTCAGAGATGGTTACATCCACTTAACGAAAGGTCATCTAGCTAGCTCGTGATCGATATTCATGCTTTCTGATCTTTTCCTACAAAGTACACAGATTTGTGTAAATAGAAAGCAGATCTTAATCCAGTCGTTTGATGTATTTGGCCATTGCCTTCTGATGAAGTTCTCCATGCTAAATACGTTCGTGTCCCATTCATTTTGCTATCTTCCCAGGTACCAGTGCCAACTGCCAAGTTTTAAAAGATTGCAGCCCCTCAAAACTTTCATTTTTATTATTTGTACTCACCCAGTTTAGATTTTAAAAATGTCTGGATATCATAAGTGAAGTATAAGGCATGCTCTGTTATTCATTTAGTCAGGCAGCCAGAAAATAGCATAGAATAAAAAGAAACCAAAAATAAAAATATCGAACCTAAATATTGAGACAGGACCATTTGATTTCAGTTTCACACTGTTGATATTGAATGGTCACACTCTCTTCAATGGTATTGAAAAAAATGGTATAAGTACATATTTTCCCCTTTCACACGATGTAGTCACTATTACAGGGGAGACATCTGTGTGCTCTGCATTTATTTTCTTATCAGGAACAATTATCTATGATTAGCTTTAGTGGAGAGCTTGGCTTTTAATTAAAAGAGTTTCTTGTTGTGGAGTATAATAGGGCCTGTGGCAGAAACACTGGCTAATATCAGCAGACTGACTTAGCTCCCTTCCTAATTTGCTAACAAGCTTCCCTGGTCTGTGGAGACTGTGGTTTCCAGTAGAAATAACAGTTTTATTACCCAGATATTATATAATTGGGCATGTTACCTCTCCTTCTAAATGACCTATTGTATAGGACACAAACAAAAATGATATAAGACCTTGGGTCACAGAAATCAAATATTAAAGTTGCATTGTATTGAACAAATATAGATCTTATTATGTCATTATGTACAAGAAAAGGAGAAATAAATCGCTTATGAGAAGGATTTTATTTGTTCTAAAGATTAAGCAAAGTCATTTTTGAAAGTATATGTTTAAGATTCTGTTCTTCTATACTATTTCATGAACAAGTTAAAAGAAGCTTTTTTTGAGGTTTTAAAAGACCAGTTACATGCCTTGCAATTTTAAATATTTAATAGTTGCCTTGTTAAAGAAGACTTAGCTATGTTTAGGCTGACTCCAGTGCTGGCTACCAAAGATGCATTTTTGCTTCATTTTTACACGTTTAGAGTCTGGGTAATGCATATATTTTTCCGTTGTCCATAGTCAACTATCTTTTTTGGTAATTAAAATAGCTTCACACTGCTGTTTTATAAGAATCCCAAAACACTTGTTTTAAATCACAACTTTGCTTCTTATAAAAGAATGATCCCCTCTTCTCTCAAAAATACCATCTGTGCTCAAGCAGGGATGCGCTCGTGAGTCACGGAACAGACAAACACCGTCAACTTTAACACATTTTGTGCTGGAAGAAATGGGTAGGCTTTGCTGGTTTGTTTGTTGGTTTTCTCTTTAAAACTACTACCTAAATACCCTGCGTAGGTTTTGTGTTGTTCTCAAGACTAGGCCTGTTACACTTGAAGCATTTCTATGCCTAACCAAGGCACAAAAGAGGCAGCATCACAATTCTCCAGGAAATAGATATCAGATAAAAATTTATAATTCAAAACCATTCAATTACTAGAATTATTTTATATAAAAGTTAATCCTGCCAAACATTCAACTTTACCCACTTTTTAATTATGAAAAATAAATCAAACCTTTCACAATGTCTAATTGGTTTTGTTAAAAATATGTGAATAATTTGCTAAAAATCTGTTCTTCAATATTAGAGATTTTAAAGTCACTTATTTTAAGACACATTGTATTATTTATATTTGACTTATTATTACATGCTGTAATTAAGCTATAATTTAATGTAGCTCTTTAAGGTTTGGGACATTTTATCTTTTTCTCTATGTATAAATGGAATTAATTTGTCAGTTTATTCTAATTGCAATTCACTTAGACTATCATTAAACCTGTTGATTTAGTAGCTTTGTTTTATGTATTATGCCATGAGTCTATCTGAAGGAAGCAAAAGCTGAAAAAAAAAAGAGCAAATAAAATACTTATAAAGTAAAACTAACTGAAATTTAGTGTGTGATTATCAGGTGCTAGAATAAAAGAAACTAAAATAACTACCAGAGAAACACATCCATTTTTATAGGCCTGTCCATCTGTGTTTGATCAATTCATGGCATGTAAAAAGTTTATGTAGTAGCATGTATTTGGAAGCCTAGCACTCTAAGGAGAAATAGGAAGGAGAGACAGGGAATCACGCAGAAGATATCTGTATAGCTAGCTTCTTGTATACAATGGCAAAAATAAACAAAAGCCATCAGGAAGAGAGACTCTGCCTCTAGAACAATACAGAAAATCTAGCACAAGCTTTCAAAAGATGTTCTCTGACCTATACACATGTGCCATGCTTAACACCAGACCCACTGGAATAGTTAATAACAGGCCACATGTAATCAAAAAGCAAAGACAAAAGAAATTAGAAAGACATGTATGATTAGAACAAGGTATGGATAATGCAGAAATTACATAACAAAAATATCATAAAAGTATGTATTTTAGATATTCTACTGAGTCTAATTAAAAGCCATCTGGTTGTTGCATTCTTTTTTTTTCCCACAAAAAACAAGCAGCTTTTATTGCAGTATTACAAAACACTTTGCATTTTGGCAATATTTTACAACGCACTTTACTTTAAGGGTTGGGAAAGAGAAGGTGGAAAACTAAAAAGGAAAATTTCAATGGACATTTCTAAAAGGAAAACTGTCCTCAGCCCTCCCACCCAAATAAAAACCCAAATGTCAATTTCACTACACAAGAGGCCATGAAGAAAGCATCAGGCAAACTCTGACAGTTCCACTATGGATCATGTCAGAGACAAAGGAATATTCAAAATAGTCATCAGTATGGTCGGTTGCGCTGATCATTTCTGTAGTCGTTTCTTCCTCCCATTTTGATGCCATAGCCACCTCGGTCTCCTCCATAACCCCCACCTCGGTCTCCTCCATAACCCCCACCTCCGTCTCCTCCATAGCCACCACCATTTCGGTCTCCACCATAGCCTCCACTTCTGTCTCCACCGTAGGCGCCACTGCTGCCACCACCACCACCACCACGGTCTCCTCCATAGCCTCCCCCGCTTCGGTCTCCTCCATATCCTCCTCGATCACCTCCATAGCCGCCTCGATCACCCCCGTAGCCTCCTCGATCTCCTCCATAGCCTCCTCAATCTCCTCCATAGCCACCCTGTCGGTCTCCACCATAACCACCTCGGTCTCCTCCATAGCCACCTCCTCTATCTCCTCCATAGCCACCTCCTCTATCTCCACCATAGCCACCCCCTCTGTCCCTACCATAGCCACCCCCACTTCTGTCTCCACCATAACCACCCCCACTTCTATCTCCACTATAACCACCCCCACTTCTGTCTTCACCGTAGCCACCTCGGTCTCCACCTCTGCCCCCACGACCTCTGTAGCCCCTTTCTCCACCGTAGCCTCTCCCCCGGAAATCTCCCCCTGACTGACGAAAGTCCTCTGGTCTAGGCTCATTGCACTGATTGCAGGAATTCCTTCGAGCAAAGTTCATATTTCCACATGACGGATTAGGACAAACCCAGCCCCCATTCTTGGGGTCTCCACCTCGACCCTGAAAACCTCCACGGCCTCGTCGCCCACCTCCACTTCCACCACCTCTCATGAATTCAGGCCTTCTGGTGGCAAACGACACTTTTATGATGTTTCCATGGAATTCTTTTCCATCAAACCAGTCAATGGCCGCCTTAGCAGATGGAGGGTCATCAAATGATACTGTTGCTTCCCCTTTTGGCTTTCCCGTGTCTTTGTCTGGATAAAGATTTATCATTGGTTTTTCAGTCTTTTTGTTAGTCTTGCCAATTTCTATTTCCTTAAAGAACTCTCCCACTCGATCTGTAGCGACACCCTCCCCAAGTCCTTGCACAAAGATTGTGCTGTTATCTGAATTATCAGACTCTGAATCAGCATCTGGTCTGGATCCATAATTCCTGTGACCACCAAAATTTTTGAAGCCACCGCGGTCACCACCACTTGATCCTGTCATAGGACCTCTTCCATCCTTGTCATATCCCCCACACCCTCTACCTCCTCCCTGTGACCCGCCATATCCTCTAGTATCTTCTCCATACCTACTCACATCACGGCGGTCATCTTGTGTGTGGTGGCTGTAGTTTTCCCTTTGTGAATGGTAAGACTGCTGGCTTTGATTTGCTGATAATTTGACTGCTCATCAAATGAGCCTTGATGCTGATCATAGCTTGACTGCTGACCATAAGAATCTTGCTGACCATAGTCAGACTGGCCATATGAAGGTGCTCTTCCACCTTGGCCTCCTGATGTTTCTGTGCTTTGTTGTTGTCCCTGGTTATTATATGATTGCTGGCCATATGAGCTCTGCTTTTGATTCTCGTAACTACCATAGGACTGCGAATAACCTGATTGATTTTGTCCATAACTGGAATAACCACCATAGTTTTGTCCGTACGAAGAATCAGTCGTTTGCCCATAGCCAGAATAGCTATGTGATATTTGTCCATAGCCTTGACTGCCTTGATTTCCATAGGAAGAATAACTTTGCTGCTCACCCCCAGACTGACTGTAACTTCCAGAATCCGACATGCCTAACAGCCTCGGTGCGGAGCCCCCACGGCCCGGAGAGAACAAGGGAAACGAAAAGCCAGGCGGCGCAGTTGCTGGAGCTGTTCTGAGGGCGGCGTGGCGGGTGGTTGTTGCATTCTTTATCACCTTCTTTGGGATGAGAACTGTAGTCAGTATTGTAAGTAGGCTGCTTCCTAATCTACTTAAATCTTGACATTGGCCTGGATTCCAAAATGGAATTGAGCTTTTACAAACAGAAGCCGTCATGGAAGTCCAGGGCTCAGCCACAGAGCTACTGAGGCAAGTACTACCAACAGATTACAAGAGATAGAAGAAAGAATCTGAGACACTGAAGATACCATAGAGAAAATAAACACACTGATCAAAGAAAACAGCAAAACCAACAAATTCTCATCACAAAACATTCAGGAAATCTGGGACACAATAAAAAGACCAAACCTAAGAATAATAGGGATAGAAGAAGGAGAAGTACAGCTCAATGGTCCAGAAAATATATTTAATAAAATTATAGAAGAAAACTTGCCCAACCTTAAGAAAGATATTCTTTTGAAGGTCCAAGAAGCATATAGAACACCAAATAGACTGGATAAAAAAAAAATCTCCTCGCCATATAATAATCAAAACACAAAACATACAGAATAAAGAAAGAATATTAAGAGCTGCTAAGGAAAAAGTTCAAGTTACTTATAAAGGTAAACCTATCAGACTTACACCTGACTTCTCTATGGAAACCATGAAAGCCAGAAAGTCCTGGATAGATGTACTGCAGAAACTGAGAGACCATGGTTGCAAGCCCAGACTACTATACCCAACCAAGCTTTCATTCACTATAAATGGAGAAAACAAAATTTTCCAGGATAAAAACAAATTTAAACAATACACAGACATTGATTTTTATACACACATACAATGATATTAAGTATCATAACATACTGTGCTATCCTTGTCACATATGCATAATTATAAGCAAATCTTCTGATTAGAAAAAGCTTGGTTCTGCCTCAACCTGATCTTCCATGCTTTGCTGACTCCCATGAGAGACCTTACCCCTTCCAAATGGAGACAGAGGAGGAGTGGATGGAGGGAGGGATGGTTGAAGGGAAGTGGGCATGAGTGGGAGGAGAAAAGGGAAGGGAAAGTGTAATTGGTTTGTTAAAATAAATAAGGTAATTATTTTTAAAAAAGTAATTAAGATCCTCCTTCCTCTTGCTGCTCCTAGATGACTTTCATCTTAATTTTCTAAAAGCTTCATATTATCTTATTTCTTACATCAGCACAAGATTTGTTTCAACAGCACTCCATCCGTTTGCATTTACATGTAACTGGATACAGTATTCTGCCAAATTTGTAAATATGAAAAGCTTGCAGAGTTAACTCAATGTGACAGAAGCCTGAATAGGAGTGTGGTCTCCACTGAGAGTCGCGATTTTCAGTTTGGACATCTCTGCCTGGTGTGGAACACTCAGTTCCATAGCAAAGTATTCAACCAGTTGATTCAACATCTCCAGAGACTGATTTTCCTACTGTTTTTCTTTATCTTCCATGAAGGAGGATGATGACTAGTGTCACTGACAAGGTCATGGTAGATCTTATCACACTTTCATACAAATGAAAAAAGAACTTGTGTTCAAAATGGTGGTGGGAAGAGTTGCAAAAACAGGCTGTATGCAATAAATAGATGCCATATTCCTGACCATAACATCTATACTTATTTATCTAGTTGGATGCCTAGATAAAAAAGAAATACTTCTGTTATCATCATCATCATCTTTATCACAAATATCTTTTTTTTTCATGTAAAAAGCAATCTAGTGTATCTATCGTGTGTGGCAGATGTTTGAGCTTGCTATAAAAGCAGTAATTTTTCCCCAAATCCTCTTGGAAGACACTGTCTCTTTTCAAGATTATAAATTCACATTTGAGCAAACTTAAGGTGAGATATATGGAGTCTGTCAGGGTCAATTGGTTTCATCATTTGAGTAACAATTCACAATCACCTTCAAATCATGAGGATATTGAATTTTGCAAAGTGCAGGAGAACTGAGGAGCATATTGCTTTGCAGAGGTTTTGGTCTCAATTCACTTTGTTCGTACACCTCACATATGTTAGCTCTTGTTTTTCTTAACATCACTGAGATCAAATGGCATTTTCAAGGTAGTTGCTATGGATGCTAACTAGTCTTTTGTGGTGATGAAAATGCAAATTACCTACATTGTCCGAATTCTAATAATGATGTTGTCATTTGCAAAACATTTGCAAAGGACAGTGTTTTCTAACTCTGTCCATGTTTTCTAACATGGTTCCATATTCCAGCATCCAATAATTTTCACAATTAACATTAATAACTATATTAGCTCTCTGTCTTGACATCAGGAAAATGTTCTGTGCAGAAGAAACAACAGTTCATATGGATAAACAAAATGAGAAATGGCCTAACAGCATGGGTTTATACTCATTACTGCTTTTATGTATTCAGAAGGCCTATGTCTCATAGGAACCTTCAGCACAATTGACCCTCATTAAATAGCTACCGAATGATGGGTTTCTAGTTTCATTAATTATATTTAGTTATTATAATAAAAGAATTTGGTATTTTATTTCCTATTTAAATGAAATTGTACAGCATGTTATGGAAATCAAATAATGTAAGTGTCTATTATGTACACATTTAAAAGAAAATGTAACATAATTCCAAAAAAACCCATGTAGAAAAAATAATGCTCCTTTTTATTATGGGATTGTGTGTTACTCTTTTGGTTAAACAAACCCTCTGCTCAGATTTAAATAATAATCTGTATAGATGGCAGCAGATTATTGTAAAGTATGAGCAGTGTTGTCATCTCTTTCATAAGCTCTCCTGAACTGGAAGATTCTTCTTCTCATCAGCATGCCACTGACCTCGTTGTAACCTAATTAGCTCTTTAAATCAGGAAAAACCATTTCTGAGATGGTGGGCTTTAGGAACATCTTCTATTCCAACATGGAATTTAAAGGGATCCACTTTCACCCACTATTGTCAAATAATGTTTTGTATACTGTGAAGCTGTGTCTTTGCCAAAATACATTTTGATTGGTTTAATGAAGAACCAAATGGTCGATACCTAGACGGGAGTAGATAGATAGGACTTCTGGATAGAGATAGGAACTCTTGGAGGAATCTGAGGCATGGAATTTGCCAGTGTGACAGGGAGTAAGTTGGAAGTACAGTATGGAGGAGAGGTAATAAGCCACATGGTAGAATGTAGATTAATATAGATTGGTTAATTTAAGTTACAAAAGCTAGCTGGGAACAAACTTAATACTACTTGGTACTAGGTAGAAAAGTCTGCCATAATGTGGGCCAATCAACTTTCCAGAGCTGCGGCAGATAAACACAACTCTCAGGAAGTGCCCACGGACTGAGACTAGTCTCTCACAGAAAGGCAAATAGCAGTTGCAGCCCTGAACCAGTGGAGTAGCTTGCCGGACCCATCCTTTATGGGCAGAGCCAGCCAGCAGTGCCATTTCCTGAGCAGAGCTGCCTGGTGGGTAGCCTGGCCCACTAAGCCTTGGTTCACACAGCCAGAGAAGGCATGCAGATAGCCAGGTCTATATCAAAAAATAACCTCTTAACTAGTGTAATATGCTTGCAAATGCATTTGGTCCCGAAGAAAGAAAAGAAAATGGGTTTAAGAACTGATGTGGGAAGTTCTTCTGTATATGTGTTGCATTTATTGGTTAATGAATAAAGAAACTGCTTGGGCCCTATTTCAGTGCAGAATGGAGCAAGGCAGAAATTCCAAGGAGAGATAAAGGAAAAAAGAAGGCAGAGACGTGGAGATACCATGTAGCCACTGGAGGAGAAAGATGCCTGCCAGAGCCTCCCAAAAACTTGCCGGTAAATTATGAAATAGTGGAACTGGGTTAATTTAAGATATAAGAGCTAGCAAGATTCCTAAGTGATTGGCCAAACAGTGTTTTAATGAATACAGTTTCTGTGTGATTATTTCAGGTCTGGGTGGCTGGGATTGAACAAACAGCCTCTATCTACAGACAGCCATTGAAAAAAATAAATAGCTGTAACAATAAAATGAAGTCTTTAAAGAGAGTTAAGTAATATAAAAGGGGTAAGCTACATAGGATGGGAAATGCACAGGGTGTCTGGATCCTGTATAGTACTATTAACTTTAAATTTTTAATTTCTAATGAGCAAAAACAACGGCTGCTAAGAAACATTAGATTATGAAAAGTGTTGAATTAAACTAGCCTATATATTATGAGGATATTTTAACTTCAATATGAAAGTCAGGAAATGTGTTGTATTGGCAGGGGTGGAGGGTTTATGCCTTTGTTTCCCCAGGAAACAAATGATACAGATTCCTTCAAAATTAATAAAGATCAGATTTGACCAGGGGAGACTTCTTGAAAATATTGGCTGTAGACATGAAGGAATAAATCAAGAAAATCTATAAGACAGGTTACATATATGATAATTCCTCTTCTTTGGGAACAGGTCTGAGAGTGAATGAGACATCATAAGACTACTGAATCCTTATGGCATTTATTACATATCATTCTTTCATATGGCATGAATGGGATGTATATTACAGTTTTGTTGCACAGACAAAATGGAATTATCAAGTTTACAGATGGTTTTTACCTTGGAAACATTAAAAAATAAAATCACCTTTAGCAGAATTGTACATACAACATATTCCAGACCCGTGTTAATGCAGATACGTACATTACCTTTAAAAGTTTGTGTGATTTAGGAACAAAAGGATCAGATTCCTATGAAGAAGACAAGTAGCCTAGGTGATCCAATCTCTCAAAATTTCTCGTTGCAGTTTCCTAAAACTGTATCCAGAAAAATGTCAAAGCAGCTAGGTAAGATGGTCCTGCCTCAAAGACTGTTCCAGTCAAGACTGCACTTTCCCTTCACACAGAGTCTGGACAACAAATGATAAAGCTAGCTCCCTCTGGATTTGATTGACCATTATCTCAAATTTCTCAGAGTCCCTTAAGGATGCTTTTGCAGAAGTAATTTTATAAACATGACACCCATATTCCCAAGAGGTGGGGTTGGGAGTTTTTGGTCATTTGGTGGATTATATATGTTTGACATCATTTAGGGGTTTGGTTGCAAGTTATTATTGGTCATGGTCAGGGGAAAAACAACTAAGCAAAAGAGGTTACTTTCAGGCATATCTTTCTTAAAATAAATTGGGGCATATAAGAATGACAGGATAAAAAGGTAGATTATTGAATCTTCTTTTTAACCATAAAGCAACTATTAGCCTCAAATGTTATAAAATGGCATAAATTTTCATATATCGATACAAATTTAACATTATTTTCATAAGGTATTATGCCCATTTTTTTCTTTTGTGAATAAGTTCTGCCATCTCTCAATCAGGAAAGCTAATGTTAGAAAGTTTTTAAGGTAAAACATTCAGTTAAAAGTCAGTTTCATTGCATAGATCTGAAAGGAGCCAATATATCAATTAGCAGGCTGGCAATACCCTTACCGTAATGACTGGGCCCCAAGTTTGTGTCTTATTACTAAGTTTGGGGGTGGAAGAAATAGTGAGTGGAAAAGGAGAATGGAATCATCATTAGAAATATGCTCTTAGCACACAATATCCTATAGTGACACATTTAGAAACGTGTGTTGTTTTAGAAGTACTTTTGAGTGAAAGTCAATGATTTTTTTTTTTTTTTTGCTCTGACTATAAGGAATAGAAGATCTTCAAGGATTAAATGTACTCATCCACAAAAAGTAAGACGCCTTCGTCCCCAACGCAAAATGCAGGATTAGTTGGGGGTAAGTGATGGATTCACATGTTTCCAGGAAGTCTCCTAGCTCAGCCTCAGATTTGTCCCTGAAGAGCCTGCCAAGGCTTGTGTTTACAGTATATCATCCCTTAAGCCAAGAAGATTTGCGCAACAGAGTCTCTAGAAAGCGTGTGCTTTATTCCTCCATTTTCTTTTCACATAGCAGAGTTTCATTCTTGAAGTTTTGGTTCTGGCTAAGGACAGCTAATCTTTTGGATTCTGGGACCAGCAATCTTGGATCAGAGGACCCAAGAGCAGCAAACGGTGAGCTTTGGGGACATTCTGGAACTGAATCTGCCTTGTGAGCTTGTAGGACACTCAGTACTGTCACCTCTGCCTCCAATTGACCTTTCTTAGAGTTGCAATGACATGTTCAGAGACACTGTTATCTCACAGTGATACAGAGGAGAAATCTCACCCTGGTGCCCACTGTGCTAGGGAAATGAACTGATATTAGACAGGCCCCTTTAATTCACAGTACTTTCTCACCTTCCCATCACCCCTTCATATCAAACTCTTTAGTGGGTGTTTTTTTATTATTAAAGAGGGGTCAATGCTTTTGGCCTTTCCACTGCTAAGCAGAGGAGCTTCTGAATAAAATGAACAAAACAGAAAGAATTGAAAGAGACATAAACTGTCCTCTTGGGTCTCATCTGCTTTCTCTTTAATCTGTAAGATCATTTCTGCATCTCTACCTAACGGAAAGCTTAGCTCTGCGCCTCCCATAGATGAGCTCATGGCAAAGTGACCTCTAAATCACGATTACTTAGGAACACGAACCACACTTTTATCCGTATTAGTGTTCTTGTAGCCTATTTTCAGTGCCTTATTCTGCCATTCATTTTAAAGGGCAGTATGTGTTTGCTAATAACGGCCCACATGAATCCCATCGTTTTATTCCTCTAACCAGCATCAGAGGAAGTTAGAAGGAAATTATCAAAAGGGTTTCTATGTTATTCCACAGGAGAAAGTCCATTCATGAATATAAGAATTTGATTAACATCTCACTATCTAAAGAAAGTTAAATCCCACAACAACAGAAATACAATAGAAATGATGGTCACTTCATGCCGAGTCACATCTAACTCAATGACGAACAGACATTTTCATCTTTCAGAAGTGCTTCTGTTCCTAGGACCCGGGAGACTTGTTATTTTTACTACATTGTTCAATTAGATAAGATCACTCCTGAAGCCACATGAAACAGTTTTACTGAGATGACATTCCATGGTCCTCTAATGATGTTACACTTTACAATTAGGTGGCTTGAGGGGTCTTCTTAGGAACTGATTCTTTCTTCACCTCAGTCTTTTTTGAGGAAAGGGGGCATTTTCAAAGAAACACAAGCTGTGCCTTTACTACTCAGCCTATGTGGATGGCTATAAGAAAGATCAAAATATCGGTGTCCTGACTTTCATAAAACCAGATAACAAGATATGCACTGCTTGACTTTAGCATCAATTAGTGATGTTTTACATGAATATACTTATAACATTATATTTAATTCTGAATAAATAGTCTGCATAGTGTCTTGTTGAGCAATAGCTCAAAAAGGTACCTATACCAGGAAAATTTCTACATCAAAGTTTTCCAAATATAAGAGTGTCACAAATCTAGTTAAAAACTGTTCCAAACTCAACTAAGATGACTTTATTAATAGGTTATGCCTCTTCCCGGACACATCCCTAACTATAAAGCTTATTTTTTCAATTATATTTGAGGTCGACACAAAAGAGTGTGCCAGATGGGGAAGTCATGTCCTATCAAAGGCTTTCAAGGAAAAGTGGCCCACAGTGTTCTTGGAACCAGGAAAACAGGTGGGGTGCAAGGTGGAGAAGAGACCTTGATAGTTAATATGCAGCACTTGAATTTGAGGCATTTATTCTCATTTCTAAGAAGTAAAATATATTACATGCAGAACAGCAAAGGCATTTATAAATAACTGGGATTTTGAGCTGGGCCTGCAACCACTATCAATATAGTAATACCGTCTCATAGGGAGAAAGTGGGCAGAGGGGAAGCAAAGTATACCGTGGGACATGCGACCAGCGGGCTTTGTCACTCAACTTCTTTCCTTTTACCTTTATTACTACTACGGCATTTAGGGTTGTAATTTGACAGAATTGAGAATCAGCGGGAAGATGGGCCTCTGAACACAGCTGTGGAGATTACCATATACATACATATACATATACTTACATATATGTGTATATATATATATGAATATATGAGGGTTTGCTTGCATGTATGCTAATCGGTCATGTATGTGATGGTCACAAAGACCAGAGAAGGGTGTCAGATGCTCCGGAACTGCAGTTAAAGATGTGATGTTTGCAAGTTTTTGTGTGATGCTGAGAACAGAACCTGTGCCCTTTTCATGAGTAGCAAGTGCTTTTAATTAAACCAGATAAAGTCTTTGGGGGAATTATCTTGATTATGGTTATTGAGAGGGGAAGATCTACGAAGAGTAGTTGGCACCAGTCCCTGACTGATATTCTGGACTGCATATATGGGAGAAAGGAAATGGCTTTTGTGTAGGTATTTTATCAAATCAAGAGAAAAAAGAACTGAGACAATTACCTCTACTTCACATCTCACCCAGAAAATAGCCTTTGCTGAGAATATTTGTTGCCCCATGACCCATATGATCAGTTCAAGCACAGAAGTTCTGGGCAGAAACCTATCACGTTTCATTCCAAAAGAAGCTCTTCTTCCAACAGAGTGAGTGAACAGGCATTTGCCTGTTTTCTTTCCTTTTTCTCTTGTTTGTGTCTGGAATGCAACTGTCAGTTAGAGAAGATGGAGCAGCCAGCCCGTGAAGGTAAGACTGACAACCGCAAGCCAAGCATGGCAGAACACAAAATCACGAAACCCAGTCCATCCTGGAATGATCAGATTAATTTAATGTTGCCCCTATTTGTCCATCTTTGTAATATATATTTTACTTGTAAAAAGTAAGCTGCTAGGTAAACCACCAATTTTATAGCATGTACTCAGATTCAGCCTTGGCAAAAAGCTTGTGTATATAGAAGGAATGCAGAATTTGCAGACCATGCGATGTTGCTTCAGGCTGGGTTCACGCTTTCACACACAAGTCTATGCAATATTTACTTGCCTCGTGTGTGTGAGCTATCCCCAGATCACCACAGTACCTAAGCATACACAGACCTGCAAGCACAACTGTGGATCCAGCATGTTCCAGAAATCATAGTTTGACATTTATAGGGCAAAACGTAACTTGCTAACAAAATGTGATTTTTCACCTACTTTATCCTTCTTTTCTTTTTGATTATTTTTAACTGTAATTTTTTTCCACAGGGAAAGCTGGCAGATAATTTAAACAAACAAACATACAAACATTAGAAAGGATAATACACGGTGGAGACCCAGGAAGCCTCTAAAATGTAAGCAGTGACTATTGGAATCCTTTACACTTTTAAAAGCCTTACTTACCCTACACAAGAACCAAACAAAGTCAATGCACAAATTGTCACAACTATCCAGGTTGCAAAATCTACATTCACTAAGGCCATTTTTGTACTCTGCTACTTTGCACACTAAGATGGCAATATAAACAAACTCTGGTCTATAGTCAAAGAACTCTTTAAGGGATTTTTTGAATGTTACTAAAGCAGTAGGAATGAAGGACAAGTAGCAGAGTTAATACTTTCCTGGCTGAAAAAAGAAATGAGGTTATTTATGATAACTTCAGCTCCCCAGAAAGTATCACACACCAGCTGGAGTTGATTGTTGGAAAGGGAGACTCATTAAGCATTAAGCAGAATAATTCTGGGAAGGAATTAAGATTTGAATATCTCCAAAGAATGTGCCTTTCAGAACAACTTCCTCGCCACAGATGGTGCCAAGCTTGCATTTCACAAAGAAACCTTTCCCATGTTTACGTTCATCCTAGCTGCATGCTACAATTAACAACAGTGAGTTGAAAGCCGTGAGTACAAAGCTGGAGAGTCTCCTGATTTCCCATTCTCCTCACCTCATAGGAACTAAAGGTGCTTCTAATCATTGTTTAGATACTTGAAGACACATTTCAAGTTACACACAGAAAGAATTTCATCTCCATGGTGAAGAATTTGTTCTCGTATCTCACAAAAAATGTTAAAAATATTTAACATTCCCAAATATTAGGCAAGTCTTTCCAAAATGAAGTCCACCAAGTGGCAAGTTGAACTCAGGCAGGCTTTTGAAGTTAGTAGATGATCAAGATATTTAACTCCATCCAAATGGATATGAGAAAATATTCCCAAAGAAACCAAAGAGAGGAATGAATCAAATCATGGGTTCATTTAAACTCCCTTTATATCTTGATTTCATTTAACTTCTTTTTTGTCCTCTGTGCATTTGTTTTTAAAGCATTTCAGTTATCAGGCTAATAGCTTACTTTTATTCAGCAGTATCTGATTTCTGTTGGAATTTTTCACTTCAGAGATTTCATATTTCATCATAAATCCTCACTCATTCTTCTCCTTGTAAAAGCTAAGTAGATATGTGGGCAAACACATTGCATCTTATAGTTTCATTTAAATTTTGTGCTTTATTATCTAATCACAGACAATAGCATGTCTCTGTATGCATAAGGAATCAGTCTTCACAGCTTTCCATCCTGAGTGTTGATCTTTCACACTGAATGCTCACATTCATGGAGTTATAGTATTGTAAAATTATGTTAGGGAGATTAGGGATAACTCATAGGAACTTCACAAAACACATTGAGAAGCACTGTGTTAACTGTAAAAGTCTAGATTAAGAAATCCAAATTAGAAATGTCTATATGGGGTCCTTCAATGAATGGTGTTATACAATGAATGTTCCTTTATGGCTACTGTCTTCCCATTTATGTGATATTTTAAGGTTCATATGTGTTGTATCATAGGTGAGAACTTTATTCATTTCTACTAACAAATGATACATTTGTAAGGATTAGCAGAACTTTTAATTCATTATAGCATTCTTATTTTCTTATCTTTAATCAATCGCACCCAGGATTACAAGGACCTCCATGAAAAATTTTATAATTATATGTAAAATTGGTAAAAATGAGAAATTTATTAAATACCTATAACCTCTCCCTGTGAAGATGGGTTTAAAGTAAGGATGGGCAACTCGCATATACACAATCACTTTCATCTACGCTGAAAAACTTTAATAGGACTTGCAAACACAATGATTATTAAAAAGCACTGATTTCATTTTTACTGGCAAGATTTTAATAACTAATGCATTAGTTCTATTTACAACATGAGTGAGAGCATAGTTAAAACCATTGGTTTGCCTTTTATGGTTTTATCACCACATTATCAATCAACTGTAATATGTTTTTTTTTTCTTCACTTTGCCTTTACAGAAAGACCTGTGTGATTGTCTTAGGGATAATATTGATATAGCGGCAAATCTGGACACACAAAGACCACAGACTGATGGTGTAAGTTCTAAAAATATTGATATCGAAATTAGTGTCTGGTTCACACACTGAGGAACAGATGAGCATTTATAAAACTATGTGTCATTCAGCAGCGATCATATCATTAGTCACAGTTTTGGTATACTGACATGTCCAGTGTGGTAAAATCCTCAGAGGATTTCATGTAACAATGCTTCAACTGGGCTTAGAACCCCCAGACATCAAGGGTGTCCCAATCTCCTTTTATAAAGATTAAGACCCTCACTGATAAGGTTATCTAATCACTGATAAGATTAGGTTCTAAAGAAATTATGTTCAGTAATCTGCAGAGCTATAAAAATTAATGTAAGTGATGTGAAAGCTAGAGGTGAATTTCCTTAATGATCCATCTTCTATACTTTCCTGCATCTCAAGGTACACGTGACAAGCAGGATCAAGTTTCTGTGTTGCTAAGCAAGTAAGTTTCCCACTGTCAGCACAGTTGCAGTAAGTTACTTCAAACTCTACAACTGGGCTTTGTCTCCCATTCACACACTCAATTCCGAAGAAAACAGAAACAAAAGATTTCAGATCAGTCAGGTTATGCTTTAAAGGAAATATAAATAGAACCAGCTAGAACAGCAGTGATCTGTGGAAGCAACTGGCATTTGATTTCTCATGGAAGCAAATCCAAAAGCAAAGAGCCTTTCTACTCACAGGTGGCTAAAGACTCATCGGACTCGTCAGGGCAGTCAGGGTCCCCATCGCACAGCCAGCTCTGAGAGACACAAGTCACGTGGTCATGGCAGAGAAATTCACCAGGATCACACAACTGCTGATCTGCAAAGGAAAATGTTTGGAAATCAAGAATGAATGGTCAGACCATGAACCGAAGAGCTAACGGAGTATACGGCATTAGCATCAGCACCCTGAGCCACGCTGCTCAGGAGCAAAGCTAGAGCAAGCATTTCTTCCAACTTTACTTGTTCAGCTTGAGCACATTGCTTTGGCAGGCTTGACTCCATTGTAGGTGCACACAGTCTGTTCTGAAAAGAGTTAAGAATTCTGTTTGTGTTTATGACTGCAGGCCTTATCACATCAAATATGGTGCACAAATGTTCCAGCCCGTGAGCTTGAGAGGCTATGCTGCATCAAAACAACAGCTAATGACTAGAATTTCAGCTTTATCATCAGTCCAAACAGGGAGAAACTTGATAGTGACTTAATATTGAAATTAAATGTCATTCTTCTTAACTCCCTATCCTGATATGATGCACCATGTCTTTATGTACTAGATATCTGTATTGCAGAACTGATGTACTGCTTTTAAAACTGACAGGCCACAGGGCTGCTTCCACTTCTGGATAGTAAAACTTCCTTCATGCTTCTTTTGACATGGGTTCTGGAGTTGTTTGCATTTATAAAATTTGCTATTTTGCTTTTAATGTTTTTAATATTGGGTTTGCCAATCTCTCCTAAGGTGCTAATGAATTCAGTGGATATTGATTTTTCTTGCTATATTTACTCCTAATTTATAGTTCTACCTAAAAAAAATTAACATGAACGAATTAGGAATGTTTCCTAGAATTGATGGCTAGTGACTGCAGTTAAAATAACAGTCGTTCTGGGTCATTCTCATTGGTACTTTCGTCCCTTAGCTTTTTACAAAACCCTGATGCGTCTTGCACCCAGTGTTATCTTAGATCTTGGATCTTTCCTTTCTCACATTTCATTTTCTTCTTTCTCCAAGTATAACTATCAATAAATTTATTACTACCAGATATAAGCACACAGCCTTTAATGTACAAATGCTGGTAAATTTTAATGTTTTCCTTTCTCATACATTAGATAGTGTCGGAGAAGTAACACAATACCCTGCCATGCTTACCCAGTTCATCAACAGTACCTACATCACCATCATCACATGACTTGGCATTAATTTACTGGGATATATTATTAGTTGGGCAGAGGCTTTATGCTACATATTCAAAGATGTAAAATTCATTTTTTCCTGAAAAGATCTGATAATATATGTGTCTACTCAGAATTTTTAGACTTAATAAATGGCAATGCTACAAAAGAAATAAAAGTACCAAGGTATTTGGGAGCTAACAGCATACAGTTTAGGGGTAGAAGAGGAACTGGCTTAGGGTTTCTGTTGCTGCAATGAAACACCATGACCTAAAAATCAACTTGGGAAGAAAAAGGTTTATTTGGTTTATACTTCTAAATCATAGGTTCTCATTGAAGGAGGCCAGGCCAAGAAGTCAAACAGAAAAAGGAACCTGAAGGCAGGAGCTGAGACACAGTCCTTGAAGAAATGCTGCTTATTGGCTTGTTCCTCAGGGCTTGCTCAGTCAGCTTTCTTATAAAACCCAAAACCACCAGCCCAGAGATGAACCTACCCATAATGGGCTTGTCCTTCCCTGATCAATCACTAATTAAGTAGATGCCTTACATGTTTGCATATAACCCAATCTTATGGAACATTTTTTTTTTCAGTTGAGATTCCCTCCTCTCAGAAGACTGAATCAGGTTGACATAAAACCAGCCAGCACAGGAACCTAATGTCTACAAGGCCATGTGTTTGCTCTCCAGCATCATACTCCATATAGATATAGATATATAGATATGTAGCTATAGGCAGGAAGGAAGACAGACAGACAAATTGTTCCAACACACACACATGCTCACAGATTGAAAGATAAAATTTAAGCATTTCTTAATAGGAAGGCGCGCGCTGGGTAAATGGCCAATAGGGTATTCTAATAGAGTTGAAGTGAATACAGATTAAATTGCATTCAGATTAGACTTGCATTTTTTCACTCAATAATAGTATATGGTACTTATAAATTTGATCACATGTTTCAGTGTAAGACTTAGATTTGGTTTCAGGCAGTCATGTAATATTTAGAGTTCATTTAGGAAAAATATGGGATGAATTTCAAAGTAATTTTCTTTATATAAAGATAAAATCAGATTTGTGATAAAATAATTTAAATAGTTGTGAATAACCGTACAACTTTTTAAGAAAGGCTCAAAATATTACAGTGGGTCAAACGTTCTTAATCTTGTTTATTCCATAAAATCCATAACAGATGGTTTGAGGGCCTGTCACTACTCTGTTACCTTAAGGTCAGATATTCTCCTTTAGTTTGAGAGGTCAAACTGCAAACAATTGTCATAAGGAGAAGGATAAGAGCACAGTACCTACTGAAAAGCTTTACCTATTTGTGTAGCCTATGACTAAGTCCACATTAGTCACTGCTTGTATTGTAAGCATAAAGAAGTATGGAGGAGCATGAACAGCCATTTGGAGAATAGGAGCAGAGCATCTCAGAAGCATTGGTCAATGGAGGAGCTGGGAAATGCTGGCTATTGTGGAGAAAATGTTAGAACCACAGGAAGCATCCAACAAAGATTAATCATACACAGGCCTTGTATCTTTCTGTTCAGAGATGTGCAGTTGTCTAAAGAAGTGGCCAGGATGATGGGCAAAACATAGTGGGAACTTAACAAATTAATCTTCTGGAAATCATAAGTTTAAGAGTTATGGATTTATGGCTATTGCAAATGCTTTATAGAATTTCATGTATATAATTTTGAAAACTGATGTCTGGATCAAGACTTTATGTTCTTATTTTGTTTTCTCTCTCTTCTTTCTCTTTGTTTGTTTATCAATACAGTGATTTTCTATATAGCTTTGTCTGTTCTGAATCTCACTCTGTATACAAAACTATCCTTGAACTCAGAGGTCTGTATTCCTCTGCTTCCCAAGTGCTGCGATTAAAGGCATGTGCCTCCAGGCCTGGTTAGAGGGATAGTGTCTTAAAAATCAAGACAAGTCATAAAGTTAGAAAAATAAAAAGTGCCTAGACTCACAAAAGCCTGTTTTTCTTTCATACACAGTAAATAAATAATAATGCAAACATATACTTCTAAAGCATTTTTACCTCTGCCCTAGTTTTTTTTTTTTTTTTTTTTTTTTTTTTTTGTAAAAAAACACTGACCAAAACCAACTTAGGAAGTAAAGGGTTTATTTGGCTTATAATTTGCAGTACATTATTGAGGGAAGCCATGGAAGAAACTCAAGTCCTGGAGACAAGAACTGTTGGGAATCTCCATCTCAGGACCTATTCCAAATCCCACCCTCAGAAAACTTGTCCAGTGGTGGCTCCTCCCCTATGGCTGTTGAAGACCATGCCTACAGGGTGTTTAAGAGCCAACCCCTGGACCCACAGCACGGTCTCTTCTGCTTTCTTCCCCCGAGAATCCCCCGGGGGTGCTTGCTCATTAAACCTGGACTTTTAATTCAGCCTCATATGACTTACTGCATCACTGGGGAAACCTAGTATTGGGGTATGGAAAACATTCAAGAACTGAAGCAGGCTCACATTCATCTACCACTATTTAAAATGTCTAGCCCAATGGCTTAGGGATGGTTCTGACCACAGAATGCTGGACCCTATTGCATCAAGTAACCATCAAGAAAATGCCTCTAAAGACGTGCTCACAGGTCAGTCTGATGGAAACAATTCTTCAGTAGAGGTTTTCTCTTTCCATAAAATTACATGTCAAGCTGACAAAGTTAACTATGATAGTCATCATATCTTAATTTTGTCTAGGCATTAGGGGGAAATGAAAACAAAATTACAAACAACTGAAACTTTGGTTTACCGAACACATTGTTCGGCTTCAATTTTCTTTTCTTTTTTTTTTTTTTAAATGAGGATAGAACAAAACAGGGAAATGAGTTGACTGTGTTTACAAGATGTAAGTTCTTTGGAAAACAGACAGAATGGAGAGGTGGGGGCAGTGAAGAATAGTTCTAAGGATGGTACGGAGGCGATGCCACAGATAAGACCAGAGCTTTTCAAGGCTGATCTTGGTATTCTCTTGAATAAAAGGCAATGTGTTAAAGATGATAGTCAGGAAAAAGGAGTAAATGAATTGAAGGAGTGGTGAGGTCAGGGTGAAGAAGAAAAATATAAAGTAAAAAGAGACAAAATGAAATGGTAAAGGATGGGGGGAGCAAATGAAACTTGTGCATTTTACGTAAAACAACAACAGACACTATGTGAGACTAGTGGAGAGGTCAGAACAGCACGGTGGGATTTGCCCAGGATTTTCTAAGGACTCTCTGGCTGCTGGCATGCAAGTGAACTCTGCAAAGTGAGAGATGGCATGGGAAGATCTGTGAGGTGGCTGGATGGATACAGACACAGACAAAAAAAAAAAAAAACAAAAAAAAAACAGCATTTGAACACTATAGTTAATGAAGAACTGAAATAAAACACCATATTCACTGTCTCATTAAATATCAGAATCTTGATTGAAATTGTGAGTCGAAAATGTTAGACCTCTCAATCATTTTCAAAATATATCCATAGTCTGGTATACTTGGGAGACATCCAAGGAGGAATGTATATGAGCGGCAAAATATTTAAGTCTGAATTTTAGAGGGATGATCAAAACTTGAAATCAAACAAGCTGGAACTGCAGGAAGATGTGGATATGGGAGGCAATGTATGTGAAGATGAAGGGAGGAGAGACGTCAGAGGGACAAGGAACAGTAGATTTTTTATCAAAGTAGCTGAGATTCGAGAAGAGGTCAAGCACCGAGGCAAAAAAGCCTCCTGTGACCTCCACAAGCGCACTGCTTGAAACATACACACTAATACACACAATTGATATAGTGTAAGACAATACCTTTATTTTGGTGCAGTTTGACGGACAGTTTTATATCTTTAGGAAGTGACATTTAAAAGTTTATTATAACCCATCTGCTTATTTTTCAATCACATAATTCAAGTTCAGTTGTAGAAACACTGAACATAACCTTAAGATATTTTTCAATATTTTGAAGCAAGCATTTAAAAATACATCTCCTTATTTCAGTTCTTTTAATCAGAAGCACACCATACCATATGGTTGTGAGCTTTCCACTCATCCCATTTAATGCCTCAACCCACACTTGCGAGACAGCCAGACAGATCTTTGTAAAATATCCTCTCTATTGTAGAAAACACAATGTCTTTCATTGTAATTAAAACAGGAGGCTTATGTGGATGTGAGGGCTGCTCACTTACATTCCAAAGGGAAAAGCCAGCAGCCAACACATGTGCATCCTTTAGAACAGGTCTGCATTCAAATGTAGAAATACAAGGAAGGCTGGTCTACACAGAATGTGGATTCATTGTGTTCTTAGTAAGAGCTTGATATCATAATGCTTGTGTTTATATAAAAACATGCATTTTTAAAATGGTATTGCAATTTCTATTTTTTGAAAAACTTTACTAATGGAGAGATTATTATAAGTTAATTGCCATAACAGTAGTTAATTTATATTTTATTATCAGATTTTTTAAATTGGGGCTCTCACCTCAATCAAAAATATTTTTATCTAGCAATTCAATGCAGATTTTTAAGTATCCTACATCCTTGACTAATTTGTCATATCAATTTGCAATAATCTCACACAATTGCCCTTACAATTACTGTTTCACACTATTGAGAATGTTATTTTTAGCAAGGTATTATAGGGAAATTTAGAGCCAATGAGAGTTGTTAATTATGATAGTAAATTTTGAAGTCTAAGTCGTAGAGAGGGCATACAAATGTATTCAACAGCTGATGATCCAGGTACACAGGAAAGTATTCTTAAAGGGGGTAACTAAGTTAAAGAACAGAAACAACCTTTAGATAACACAGTGTTAGACAGGTGTTATGGCTTTTCAGAATTTAGTTAAAAATAACTGATTCTCTTCACACCTCACTGATAGCATAAACATGGGATAGTTAACACCATTTACATGAAAACACACATCCATCATTTTTTAAGTGAAATGTGTCTTAATGGCTTTCTGTGTGTTGTTGTTGACTGATTATCAGAAGAGAACTTGTAGAAATACTTGAGGGTATTACTAGTTCATCCTGAGATTTTGAGAATGCTTATGTAAAGTTAAAGGAACAATTCTAGTTTTTAAATTTTCAGAAGGACCTAAATCCCTTTTCTTAGTTTATAACAATAATATGTACACTTAAGGACAAAGAACAAATTCCCCAGAAGAACATTTTAATTATTCCAAATAATATGTTTAGTAGGCTTCTTTCTGTTTTATTTTTCAATTGTGTTTTAAGTTATTTTTATGTATTTATGTTTTCGTGCATAAACATATGTGTGCCACAAGCACAAATGAGCCATAGAGGTCAGAAGAAGGCATAGGAACCTTCTGGAACTGTGTTTATGGACAGTAATGGACTGCCATGTTTGTGATGGTAACTGAACCTGGATGGGTCCTCTGCAAGTGCCAGGAGAGTTATATCTCCAGTCTTTTGGAGCTTCTTTCTTAATATTTTATTCTTCTATCATTTCACCACTTGGTAGTGAGTTGGCAGTGGTGTTTTTTGAGACAAAGTCTCAAATAGCCTTCATGTTGGCCTTAAAGTCACTATGTAACCGAGGTGGTTTTGCTTAATAGGAATGTCTTTGCCCGTATTAAATATAGTGGTTTACTAATGTGCAGTGCTTACCTGGTGAGTATGCTTTGTGGCCTGTAATGCTAGTTCTAACCTTCAAAAAATATTTGAAGACCAGAAAGGCAGCTCAGTCAGTAAAGAAACGTGACATCAATTTGGAAACCCTAAGTTGGATCCCAGGACCAACATGGCAATACCTTTTTCTTCCTTTAGTTTTGTAAAACAGGATCTCACTGTGTAGCCATGTTTGACCCGGACTTGCTAGAAATATCATCTGTTCAAACTTGTGGCAGTCTTACCTCTATCTCTTTACACTTCTCTTATGGAAACAACTTATGTTCCCATTGTCCATCGTCATGTAACATTCTAATGTAAATCTTCAAAGCTCTAGTTTCACTTGCTATCTTTGCTTCAACTCTTGGGTAATGAGTTCCTGTACAGACCGCTGCCCTTGACTCTGTGTTGGTACTTCTAAGAAGATATCGAGGATCAGCTGCTGTTTTGGCTTCACTAAGCACTAGTGACAATACCCAAGGAACAGGCCAAGCTAAGATCCACCCGATACAAGAAACTATGGTATGCACATTCAATGGAATGCTTTTCCTGCATAATACTAAAAATACTAAAATCTTGTCAAGGAAGACATCATTTGCAAAACTGGAGAACACTGTGCTAAGTGAAATAAGACAGATACTGTCAAAACACATAATGCTTGTACTTTTTCTGTATAGAATCTCAAGAAGCTGTCCCATAAAAATTAAAGATAAAATAGTGGTTACCAAGAGGTACAAAATGGGAACACGAAGGAGGGTCGGCCAACAAGTACAATGCTATAGTTGGATGGGAGAAATAAGTTCTGATATTTTGTTCCATGTAGGGTGAATATAGGTAATAACAATGTATTGCATTTGTGCAGGAGAGGAACTAAAATGATATCCATATGAAGAAATGTTGAAACCTTGTGGGGATAAATATAATAATGCCATGCTTCCAAAACTCTGTATGTGTGTGTGTGTGTTTCAAAAAGTCACATCATATCCTATAGCATATAATCATGTGATATTTAAATTTTCAAAAAGACATTAATGTAAAATATAAACACGTTTACTATTTTAATAGCATAATTGTGCACAGAAAAAGAAAAACAAAAGCTGAAATGGATCAGTGCTAAATTTTACATTTGGAATGATGGATACATTTATTTAATTGCTAAAACAAAATTAAGTTTTCCCAAAGTCATAATAAAATACCCTAAGTAGTGCACATTATACTGTATAAAATTAAAGCATCCATGAAAGCTTAAAAAAAAAATCTGTAAGGGACTTGGTGTTTTTCAACTAGGTCTCTTATAACTAGCAAACAATAGCAACCTAGACAACTATGTTAAAGACTGCTCGGAGGGCTCTGTTCGTTGTTTTTGAAGTATCATTTTAAGAATATTGAAACAGTGAATTGAGATAAAATGTAGTTCACCATTTTAAGCTCTATGGTACATACATTTTGAAGGATGTAGATGAAGGAGATACATTAAAAATGGTCTGTGGTTTTGCTTTGTGAAGGAAAATGAATAGTCAATGAAAATAAAATGTCAGTCTTAAAGAGCATGCAGTCATAAGGCAGGCTATCGTCTGTCTTTGTTTAATCCACCCTGCAAGCTTTACTTAGGTGAGAATTGGGAGAATTCTGAATATTGAAGAATGTCTCTGTTTCAACAGCAGGATATGAGACATGAGTTGGAATTCTCAATTCTCCTTGTCATTTGGAAAGCTTGTGATAATTGAGGAGCATAACTATTTTGCAGACATATGTGCATGAGCCAACACAAAATATGTACAAATGTTCCTAAAATCAAAGCTGACTTATGATTATGCCTGAGCTGATTCATCCTTGAGGCTAAAAGAAATAGAGACAAGTCGTTTAAGAAATGAAATTCGATATGACCCTCAATGGTTGACTGATTACTAATAGCACTGTAGAGGAATTCACATCTCTGTGCATATACCTACAAACCCACCACTTCACATAGCAAAAAGAACATAGCAAGCACATTTAAAAGAAAGCTCTTAAGGTAGGAAGTTGTGTTTGGATATTGAGGAAGACAGCACATAATCATGAAGTATATTATAGCAGATTAGAATAAAAAGAAGAACTTTAATGACAGCTCATAGTTGAAATCTGAGGAAGTTGGCAACAAAATTGCTGGAGAATTCTACAAACTGGGAAAAGCAAAGAAGCCTTCAAAGGGATTCAGTCTTGGGATGTCTTTTAGACTTCGGACGACCAGGACTGTAAACCAATGTGGCACTGAGACACTGAGTTTCTGGTAATTTTCTATGAAACAATAACCAAACAAGCCCTAGGCCCATTGCATGTCAAGACACAGAAAAAGTAACTCTTAGCAAGTTATCAGAAAACAGCAAATTGGTAGCTATTTTAGCATG
Source organism: Chionomys nivalis (assembly GCF_950005125.1). Classification (NCBI taxonomy): domain Eukaryota; kingdom Metazoa; phylum Chordata; class Mammalia; order Rodentia; family Cricetidae; genus Chionomys; species Chionomys nivalis. The sequence continues at coordinate 35,461,017 of NC_080107.1, read as the reverse complement.
AATTTAGAGCTATTTTCTACTTAGTCACTTTTTCTTGTCTAAACACTAAAATTGATTCCCTTTCTTCTCTTTAATGTCAAATGTCATTTAAAATACATTGACACAGGACTATGGGTATCAGTAATGACTTTCTTGGAAGCATATTACAGCACTGAATGAAAAACATTAGAATATTCAAATAACTGCCATCTCCAGGAGTTGGGGAAGGGTGTGTGTATTTGGTGTGTGCATATGTTTTTATACATATGCACATGTATATATTTGTGCATGCATATATTGTGTAAGTGTATGTACATGTGTGTGTGACTTTTGTGTTTGTGGTGTGTATGGATGTACATGTACCTTTTTAGTTTTGTAGATGAGGAAATACAAAATTTTGATAATGTTTATTATGAAAAATAAGTCCTGTGACTTTGAGCTTCCAATTGTTATTACCAGTTTCTCTAGTATTTTGTTCTTTACTGAGCACCAAGTGATTTTGAAGATGCAAATGACAATTCATTTGTTCTCACGCAGATATCTTACATATAACCAAAATGAGGCTGAATGTTAAGGAACTGCATTATTCCTAGGAAGAAGAGGCTATGCTCCTACGTCCTGCCTATCTTCATGAGCACGATGAAATTACACTGTAAACATTCTTATTCCACATGTTAATTTCCAAATAAAAAGTTAGAATTTTTTCTTTGACAATTTAAAAGCTGATGTACTTCATGTATTTTTTTGTTTTTTTATTTGTTTGTTATGATTTCTAAAACAGAAAATCAGTGACTTGTTCTGAACTTAAAAATATCATATACACACACACGCGTGCGTACACACACGCGTGCGTACACACACATATGCACACATGCATGCACACACACACGCTCACCACACACACAAACACACACCAGGGAAATTCCTGAAGTCTTTTTAATATGAGGCACAGGATACAGGAATTCAGTGACATAAAGCCACCACTTCAAGATGATTGACTCCAGTTCTTACTACTGAATTAGTGCTTTGCAGTTCTGTGTCCCCTGATATGCCAGCAAAAACACTGTATTTGCTTTCTAATAGCGTTTTCTCAAAAGCCCAGTCAGTGAAACAAATAGGCAGAGTTATTTTATATACAGTGTGAAGGACGGATAAAATTCTGAAATGTCTTCTTTGAAAATATAAAAGAAAACCTAAATTATTAGTGTTTCTTTGAAAGCTCTATTCACTAAATCCTATGTGATCTTTATCCAGTCTCCCAGGAGGTGCCAAAATTCACATGCTTTTTCTAATCTCTGCCTCTCTGAGAAGTGAAGCAGATGGCTAAGCTTTTCAGGAACTATGTAGCATCTCCTACCCATTGTGCTGTGTTTTAACCACTATAAAAATTTGACTAATCTCAAATTCCTCTTTTGATATTAAACTGTCCACCCCTATTTTTCAAGGTTCTGAACATATTCATTATTTAATGCACAGGGTCCCCTTTTCACATCTAGTTGTTGACTTATGAGAAAAGTCGGTTAACTATGAATATTTACATTAATGTGATAGGGGTTCAATGACAGCTTTTACCTGTGCATTGTTGGAAGAATACCAGAATGGAACAACTCACAAAGCAGACAGAGTTGCAATCAGATATCAGTTGACAGTGAGGGAAGAGGATTTGGATAGGATAATGTTTATTGCTACCAATTTTTGTCAATTTGAAAAACACTTATTTTTATTGTGAAGGCAGCAAAGGTAGGAAGGGCATGGGCATGTGGTCCAGCTACAGCTAATGACAACTCAGGCAGAATGTCTGCTAAGAATCTCTAAGCAAAACAAACAAACAAAAAATTGTTTTCTTCTTCCTCCTTGGTTGTTCGGAACAGCTCTCCTGCATGACTGTAAATTATTAGGGGCAGCCAAGCTAGAATGAAGTTAGGCCAAAGAATGAAGATTTACAAAGTGATAGTAGGCAGAAAGTTGCTTAGCACATAGGTCTAGAATACTTTTGCCTCACACTGATCCACAACTCATTAAAAAAAATAGTACCAACCAGAAATTCAAGGACCACGAAAGCATCTCAGGAGTCTTATTTTTCTACTCTTTGAGAATTCCACATATCAGTAAAATTCCTTCTGAACAGTCACCTTTCATGTCTCTCCTTCAACTTCTCCCATCTCTACCCAGACCCCAGTCAAATTCTTATCCCTTTTCTATATTTTTAATATATATCCTACTAAGCCCAGTTATTGTTTCCATTGCACATTGGTATTGGGCTGACCAACAGAGCGTGAGTAACCTAGACAGCGGAAAGAAAACCGGCTTTCTCTGTCTCTAAAGTGCCTTCAGCTACTCAATGTAATTTGCATACTTTTTAGATGGAATATGATGTTTCAAACTCTGGGAAGCTTTTGATAGGTCATGGGGACAGATCAAGCCATTTGTATAGTGAGTCTTTAGTTTATGTGTGAAAAGCTGAGGAAATAACTTTGAATATTTTTTGTGTTTGGATATAGTTTACTTTTTCACAGCAGACTGCTGGTGTGTTTGTTTTAAACCACATTCCCTTGTCAATATTTTAATTTGATTTTCCAAACATAATTACATTTCTTAATCTCTATTAAGTTGGTAGATTTTGAATTTTTTGTGTGTTGGTGAATAAAGTAATTAATGCTATGAATAGTAACAACATTGTTGAATGTCACCATATGACATATGTTGTTAAATTACATGATTAGTATATATTTTAATATTCATAGAAATTGCTACTTGGGTCTTAGAAGTCAGAAATAACTGGAAAGTGAATTGACTGATTTCACTACCAGACTGGCAAGGTTAAAGTGCAAAAACACAAGCTCTCAAGGTTATTCAAAGGTTGTTTTGTCAAACTAGATTGCTCTTAGTTTGAACAGTTAAATTTTGTTCTAGGACTGAGTTTAGTAATGCTGACATCCCATGGGACATACGAAATCAACTCTTTAGAATATAATCTCATCCTCAAATACCCCATTTACACAGGAATACCACCTTATCCTACCCAGATTTACCTCCATGTTTTCTTCCCAAATCTACCCCTTTTCTTTATTGACAATCATGATTGATTACCTTTTTATGTTTTGACTTTTATATATTTATTAGTTTATTTGAGTGGATAGCACAATAAGTCCCCAGTGTGAAAGTGGAGGCTGGAGGATAATATGCATGAGTCAGCTCTGTTTTTCTATCATGCGGCTTATGGCATTGAACTCAGGTGAGCAAGCCTGGCATTAATTAGTGCTGTCATTAGGGGAGCCGTATCCTAGGCCACTACTTCCTGATGGTTAAAATTTCATGTCTTAAGTCTCTGCTCTACAAAGATAACAGACACCTTGGGAGAAGTAGCATTTAGCTGGAAGTTATGTAAGCCTCGGTGAAAAAAAAAGAGAAGAAAGTGATGGAAAGTGGTGTGCACAGCCAGGAAGGGATGTGCAGATGAGAAGCCCGCAGCCACACCAAGAAGGCCAGAGTATGGGGTCCACCTACGTGATTTACAGAAGGAATCCTTAAGCACTTTCTGAAACCACAGCTAAGTAGTAAATTGAATTTTCATCTTTTTATTTTGAAACTTCTTTAGAAAAATTATGAGACTAATTTTCATACACTGTCTACCTGTTTGTGAACATGTATCCAAACCACAATCACCAAGTAAGAAACATTGTTATTAGTTGATTTGTTAGAAAACATGGAGTCTTAAGGAGGCAGGCTTATGTTATTTCAGCAACTACAAATATGAAGAAAAGTTTAATAGGTTTCCCAAACACAGTTCTAAGAAACACAAATAACTAAATGCTTCTTTAAAGAAGATGCATGTCATGAGAATTTAAATGGACCCTCATGAAAGTAATTATTACTCCATCCCCAAAAAAAGGTTTAATGTAACATGCTAATGTTAATATGGAATTTAAAAAGGTAACCGAGGATGTACCGTGGAATATAAATTAGGCTCCCATGATTACCAGGAGCACATATAAATGCATGCATTCACTCATGCTGTACCTATACAAAACTGTTGTGGAAAACTGAAGAGCTGATGATGAATTACTATGATTTTCAACAGAGAGGGAACACAGTATAGCCAACGTGCACATTGTGACGAAGCTACTTAATGTACAGAGTAGGTAGTGACAGCAAATACTGGTGTGTTCTAAGGACAGGTTTCATTTTTATATTTGTCATATATTCTTAAATATACATACACATGTGCACACACACATGCACACACATGTGTGCGCACACACACATAAAACACAGTTCCAGTACATTGATATACAAATGCTTGTCTATATATGGTCTTTACGTGCCTACATCTACCAATCTATTCATAAGCCTCTATCATTTCTTCAAGTCTATGAATGGCATGTATATTTATGTACCTTTAAAGAAAGTTTATAAACTATATATATATGGATATATACATATATATATTCTATTTCTTTCTTCAATTAAATACAGCACAATGTACCACAAAATCCTAGTTCATTCATCTTTTTAAACAGTAAGATTTTGCCCTTCATTCTCGTGATTTGTGCATTTATATTTTCTCCTCATTGTCTATAAGATTGCCCGATAACTTCTAAACGCACCTTAATACAAAGGAGAACCAAGGCTATTTTTCAAATAAAGTAAGACAAACCTTGACATTGAAATTACTCGTGAATGGATGGTCTTCTTTTGCAAGAGTGAATGGGCACATCTTGAAACTACTCTTTTGTTACATATCAGTTAGTGAGTGACTAAACCCTTATCCTTCCAAAGGAAAGAGCACAGCAAACTGTCCAAAGATGTTTCCCTCAAGCAGTGCTTTAGACTGTGAAATCATGGCACTCATCACTGGAGAGATTATTTTAGTGGTACTGGGGGAAAGTCTGTAATCAAACCAGAGAGCCAAAGCAAATCCACACAAACCTCATGATGGTTCATAACACCCATTGAAAAAGACTGCTGTGTGGCTAAAGGGAGAATCTTCCAGTGTGACTAAATAACCTCTGTGAAGTGTTGGAAACATTTAATTACATCCAAATGTATTAAAGAGACAGCTAATGAGAAGTAAGGATGTTAACATTTACACGATAAAGATTAAAGATGTGTAAGTGCTATGACACATATCTGTTAAATTCACGAACTCCTCTTAAAGTGTTGTTCTAAATTTAAAGACTAAATTATTTTTTATCTTGCAATTTAGCAATGAGTAAGTTAACATAATATCTCACTATGTGCTTAATTATATCATTTAGCAATTATTATTCATTATACATATGTATGCTCTTATTCCCAAGGATATTAATCACTTTTTTCATCTGGTATTAAAAACACGATTGTGTAAACATTATAATCTGTCATAGACATTCTTCAATTAATTTTTCAATTAATTCTCATTGTTTAAATGGTAGCAAAGGGATCATTTCATTTAAATTTTTAAATAATTTTAATTTCTTGCTGGCCTACTAGAATACATTTAATGCCAGTATGGTCATTCTAAATGTAAAAATTTACTCAATTAAAACCCAGGAACCAGCAAAGACTTGTGGCAGTGATGTAAAGGGCATGTTTATTTTTCTACAGAAGGATGAAAATGTAATAATTACCATTTCCAGGAGCAGAGAATCTGGATTGCTTCTAAAATCAACTAAACCTCAGCTCTCAGCACCCCTATTTCTTAGCGGTTGGTAGTTAGGGTGCTGACACCCTTGGCAGGGCATATTTTTCCTCTCCACAAGCTAATTGGACCAGTGGTAGGCACATGACCTGAGGCAGCCCCTAGTGTAAATGATGCAGTCTGATACCCATACTGACAACTAAGGATGCTGCTAAGCAATTTGAACAGAAGGCTGCACCTGTTACTGTAGAGAGGAAAACAGTTAATCAGGATGATAAAAGAAGATGGAAAGTTCTTCTCTAGAATGCAAGCTGTGAGAATAAAGAACAATGTAATATTGGCCCAGTCCCAGCGTAGGCCCACAGTCAAGTGTTTGCCATATGCAGCCTAACAGTTTAACTTTATGACTGATTTTCTTCTCTATTCAGCTTCCTAAGTAAACACTGTGAAAAGAAGTAGATTTATATTACCGAAAAACAGAAACAAACAAACAAATAAATAAATAAAAACACATTCTATGTCCAGATACTTTGGATAGAGATCTGAACAAGACTGTAATTTTAATATATTAGAAATATTTTTAGATTTACACAAATGCCCCATCTTAATCACATTGAAAAGAACTCTGCTAGCAACAGCTACACATGTTTGGTAAGGAAGATCAAATCCATGGAGATCCATATATATCTTGTTTTATTTATCTTATATTTATATTACTTTATTTCATACTATGCACTTACTTAATACAATGAATCACGGGGGCTTATACTCTGATGTGAATTAAAACACTGCAAGGTAAATAGAGGGCTTATGCAGAAAATACGCTGTGGAATAATCCTTTTGTGTACTATGAAGATGTTCTGCTCTCATTGGTTTAATAAAGAGCTAACTGGCCATTGGCTAGATAGGATGACATTAAGCAGGAGAGGCAGACTGAAAGAAAGCTGGAAAGAAGAAAAGGAGACTGCCAGTCAGATGCAAAGGAAGCAAGACATGTAGAAGATTAGGTAATAAGCCATGAGTCATGTGGAAGCACGCAAATTAATAAATATGGGTTAATTTAAGCTATAAGAGCTAGTTAATAATAAGCTTAAGCTACTGGTAGAGCATTCATAATTATTAATAAATCTCCATGTCACTTAATGGAGATCCAGAGGTCCCAATAAATAATTCCAGCCATAAAAACAAATTAAAAAAATGAATTTCCATTATGAGTCAATGAGTAGATTTCCAAATTTTGAGACAAGTGGTGCTTTCCCTGCCTCTCCTTCTCTGCACCTTTCAACTTCAGCATCTTTCCTTCTTATTATTCATTATGTGGCAGTGTTTGTCAGTTGAGAGCTTTGGAAGGACTTGTCATCAGCTAATCAACACCTCCATCCTGTGTCCAACTAATCACCTACTGCATACCGAAATTTAGGATGAATGCAAGAACTTGCTTGAAACCTGTTCAATCATGCAGCATTTTATCAACTCCTTAAAATGTTTATGCCAGCGACCAGTAATGACAGCTTAATCTGAATTTTTACTGCCCACAGAACAGCTGTCAGCTATGGAATGTGGCATGTCCTTCTGCATTATATGTTGCTTTTATTGGTTAATGAATAATCAGTGTTGTCCAATTCCTTAGCAGAGTAAAGTCAGGTGGGAAATCTGAACAGAGCTAGAGAGAGTAGGTGGAGTCAGGAAGGTACCATGTAGCTGGTAAAAGATGACATTGGAACCTGAGTGGTAGGCCACAGCCTTGTGGTGATACACAGATTAAGAGAAATGAGTTAACATCATTTGTAAGAGCTAGCTAGGAATACACATAAGCCATTAGCTAAATTAACATAGTTTCTGTGTGATTATTAGGGTTTGGAGGGTTGGGAAAGCAAAGCAGGGTCTCTGGTTACAGGTATGCACAGAGAGCATTTGCTAAAGGGATTCAGTAGTTTAAATCTTGATGCAAACTGTGAACTCAGTGGCTTTTCACATCAATGCCTACTTAAAAATCGCCAGTCTAACACTTCGTACCTCTCTCAAGTTTGATGTAACTGAAACAAGGGGAATTCTGAGTCTGCAAGAGGGCTCAGTGGGTAAAGGTGTTTGCTCTAAAACCTGATTACTTGAGTGACATCCACAGAAAGAAAGGAGAGAATCAACTCAGAGAAGCAGTCCTCTGACCCCACGCCCAACCCTATGAGCTGTGGAGTCACCTCCTCACAGCAAAATCTGTTTAAAAGTGAAGAGACACCTGGAAAGTCAGGGGACAGGACAATGTCACAAATCAGTTTCCCATAATTCTCTCAGACAAGCCACTGGATTTGAGTCTTTCTTCAGCTCATCTGGAATACTGAACATGAGCTCAGTTCAGTCCACTCTGCCTGCGTTCTGAACACAATGTTGTTCAGAGCTCAAAACCAGTACAAAAGGTTTAACTCTTTCTCTTTGACTTAGTGTTTGAAGGAAATGTTCATTAATGTAATCGAAACCATGGACTTCATTTCAAAGCCTTGTAAAGTCTTTGAGAGCCTTGGATCTACTCACTTTTAATCTAACTATGGTGTTATATTGTTTGTTACTGTTTCCTAATACACTTTGAATATTCAACTTATAGGTAGGAAATTTGTAATAAATTTAAAGCACTCTGGAAATATAAACTATACCGTAGTAAAGAAAAATTTAAAATTATATGGCAAAATTTTTCTTTTAAACTTTCATTTTTGAAGTTAATATATCAGTTCTCCCTTCTCCTTCCTCCCTCCAAGCCCTCCCAGATACTCCACTTTGTTTTCTTTCAAAGTTGTGGCTTCTTTTTTATGAATTATTACAGGAATATATGCATGTACATATATATGCTAATTATAATCTGCTCAACTTGTATAATGTTACTTGTATGCATATGCTTTTCTGGACTAACCATTTGGTATTGGATAACCAGTTTGGGTGCTCTTTCCTGGGGAAGACTATTTTTCTCAATCTCAGGATTCCTTAGTTGCCTGTAGCTCTTTGTGCATGTCTAGACTTCCCTGTCCACTTTTTCACATATATTATTTACCTTCTTAAGTTCATATTTAGGCAGTCATTCTGGTGAGACTAAATGGATGTAGCCCCTGACAATACTAGAAACACAATTTCACAAAAAACTCACTGATCATCTGACTCCTACAATCTCTCTACTCCCTCTTCTACATTGATTCCTCAGCCTCATGTATAGTAGTTTTATTAGAGATATACTTATTGGATCTGGGCTCCAAAATTCTGTATTTTGATTGGTTGTGGTGTTCTATTAAGGACTCTTGACAGTATTATAATATTTGTTTCATATTTTAAGAAATTGTCTTTAAATAATTCAATTTATATAATGCATATTTTTAAATCATTAAGTTGATGACTATCTATATATGATTTACCTTTCTTAACACATTGTGGGAACCTGGTCTGTTTGGATGCTTACCTTCCTAGACCTGGATGGAGAGGGGAGGACCTTGGACTTCCCTCAGGGCAGGGAACCCTGACTGCTCTTTGTACTGGAGAGGGAGGGGGAGGGAAATGGGAGGAGGTGGAAATTTTTAATTAAAAAAAAAGAGTAAGGAGAAAGACAAACACATCTTGAAACAAAAGGAAATGACAAGGCAGAATAAAATGTGAAGAGACTGGAGAAAAGAGAGAGATTCCAAGTTAGATTACAACAGAAATATTCTCTTGACCATATGGCTAAGGTTTACATAATTCATGATGAAAACATAGAGCCTACATTTTAGAGAAGAACCTCTAGTCCTGGTTTCCCTTTGACTACCTTGTCTTTTCTTTGCATATGGGACAGCTATCTTCACAATGATTTATTTTTGATGTGGGAGTCCCCTCTGTGTGCTATGATCACTATTAATGAATAAAGAAACTGTGTTGGCAGAACTTAGGTAGGTGTGAAGGACTGGACTGAATGCTGGGAGGAAGAATGGTGGAGTGAGAGAGATGGTATGGATCCAACACCAAAGACATTCTGAAACTTTGCTGGTAGGCCATGACCCTGTGGTGATACACAGATTAATGGAGATGGGTTAAATTAAGATGTAAGAGTTAGCCAATAAGAAGTTAGAGCTAATGGACCTAGTAGTATTTTAAATAATACAGTTTCTGTGTGGTTATTTTGAAGCTAAGCTATCTTGGGAGCCGGGAAGATCAAGCAAGCCCTCCTTCTACATATTTTGTTATCTCTCATTGTATGTATATTTTCTGCTTTCAGTGTATTGACAGATTTTGCAGTTTCTGTTTAAGCCACTCTTCCCTACTTTCTTATTAATACTTGATTTACCTTGTGATTCAATTTAAAAGACAGCTCTAAGAGATTGGAGTTCTGTGTTTTTCTTTGTTTTTGCTCTCTTATTAGATAAAATTCTACTGTTTGTTCTGAAAATTGTTCAATTGTCTGTCTTTCTCCCTAGAACATAAGTCTAAAACAACATAAGAACTACTTCTAGTTAATCATCTTCTAAATAGATTATTATTATTATTATTATTATTTCTCTTCCTTAAGTATTTCTTGAATAACAAGTTGAAATGATAACTTGGCATATAAACAAACAGTTGGAATTTTTGTGACAATATTACTTGGGGAAAATCACACACACATACACACACACACAAATTCTAGTGTTATATTAAGCAATTATGAAGGAAATTTAAAATTTCTGCTAATTAAATAGTATAGAAATTTAAATTAATTATATCTGGTACCCAGAATTTCATCCCATGCCCATAAAATCAAGCCAAACGGAAATCATGTTTTGAAAAGCAGTGGTTGTCATGATTAAATATTTTTACTTCATCTTATAAATAGATAAAAATACTGAATATCTAAGTGCATTTCTAAACAATGATCTAAAGAAGCTCTTTTAAGGTTGAAGAGTCGATCAAGGATAAGAACTCTTGATGTATACAGGCAAATTAAATGAAGTTTTATTATATATTCAGTTATATATTGAAGAGATTTGGAACAGAGTACTTTCACTCAGCATTAAAGCATCAATATGAATAATTTAAAAAATGTATGGTATTTGTGCAAATTGTTTTTTGCTTGTTTGTTTCCTGAGTAGATTCCCCACCCAAGTAGACAAGGAAGAGACGGAGAGATGATTCAGTGATTAAGAGCACTTTCTGCTTTTGCAAGGGACCCTGTTCTGATCTGCATCACTCACATGGTAGCTTATAACCAGACCATTCTCCTGTTCCATAGAATCTGCTGCCCTCTTCTGACTTCCACAGATATCACATATGCTCTCAATACATTTACATATTAGAAACGTGGAAGCAAAATGCTCATCTACATGAAATAAAAACACAACAATCTTTTAAAATATCATATAATAAAGGATAAGGAGTGCTGCTTTGAGAATATGGAGTTGTGGGAAAAACGTGACAATCGAGGACAGGTGTGCAAGCCGTTGGAACTATGATTCCAGGACAAAGTTGATACATTGACTCTAATTGCAGAGACGGAGAAACCTGGTGAGGCTGCATAGTGGGTGAAAAGAAGCTACCAAACTTCATAATGTCCATGTAGAAAACAAAACAAAATAGCAACATTAAGAAAACCCAACTCCCTTGGAATGTTTGCCCAGTACTATGAACACATGAAAGTAATAATAAGGTATGTTTTCAAAATAAGAACATTGCCAGATGAATATGATAGTGGCAATTGAAATTAAAGGGGATATACAAACTACACTGTGATGTTTGCTGGACTATTTTTTTTTTTACAGAAATAAACCTGGAGACAGGAGTTCATAGAAACAAAATGGCAGAAAAAGAACTCCAAGAGCAAGTTATAAAAAAGAGCTACTTAAAAGCAGTGAGGAATCATGCCATTTAATATACATGTTTAAATTATTGTAGAATATGTAAGAATGAAGAACGTTCATATTTATTGTTGTTTACTAAACCTTGGGAAAGAGGATGTGGGACTTAAAAAAGTCAGAAAAACTTGCAATATTTCTTGATGCTGAAGCTCTTCCATACCCTTTGGGGACCTATTTCATTCAATAGTTGCATGTATTCATACAACTTAGATGCTATTTCTCAGATGTAGTTAGGAACAATCTGGGTTATGGGTTGAACAAAAATATTGTAGTGTGCTGACTTCTAATAGAATATCTGCTTCCTCTATTTCACATTTCTTTTACATGTTTTTGAAAATATTAACATCTGCCCACATAGAACAAAACAGTACCGACTTTTATTGATAACTTCTTTGGAAGTTGACTTGGTTTATCTTCTAGAATGTACTGTGGAGAACATGTTTATGCTCTTGCTTTCACATCTTTAAAGAGCTTTACTTGAGTAGGCAATGGAAACATAAGATCTACAGGATTAACTGATGGAGAGGACATGTGTTCAACACAGTGATTGATACATAAATAGCAGCTGTAGACACTGCCAAAGCTTATAATAAGATATCATTTTATTGGAACAAATTGTCATTAATTATTTTGCAATGTTTCTGGTGCCACACTGTTTGCTCCCTCATCTGACCAATAAATAAGTGTGCATCTGTCTAATACTGCTTATGTTATTTGGGCAGATTATGTAAACAGATGTAGAAATAAAAATAGGAAGATCAACATTAAGAAAAGAACTTGGTAAGTGGTATCATGGATACTAGAGGTGAATTTGACCAACTGTCACAGGGTGAAAATGATAAGGAAAATAATTGGAGATTTGGTAATTTTTGTTGTGTTTTATATAATTATTTCTCTTAAATATATCTTGAGGGGTTTTTAAAACAAATTAAAAATATTTATGGACATCCTGTTATAAGAAGCACCATAGCATCATGCTGTTTTATTACTTCAATCATATCATAAAATGATATTCATTTAATTATATACATGGTGAGCCTATGCAGTATGCACATTAAATTTTAGCAGGCAAATATTAACTTTGAACATTTGTGTATAAACTGATCTGTGAGATCATAAATTACTGATTTCCCAAGGTTGGATGATTTACTCTGATGTGAATCAATCTACTTTTATAGGTCCTAGAAGGAAATATTTGCATGAGAGTCAACTGTACAGCAAAGACACAGCTATTTTAAATAATATCCAAATCAGTTCCACTCTTCAGCTTCCAAGTCCATCTAGGGAAAGATAGTATCTTAGCTATAGATTCTGCAAGTTCCCTAAATGAAAAACACTCCATCAAAGCCGCCATGGGGAGTGGTGGAAGAGGGCAATGGGATTTAAAATCTAACTGAAAAACAAAACCTACCTACTTAGCAAAAAGACCTGAAAAGGAATTGACTGATTAAACTACATAACGGAATAAATCAGAAGCCATATGGTGTAAGAAATACATTTTCTAACAACTCCTACAGCTGAGTATTTTATTTATTTCACCTTTGTGGTTATATTCTATATAAGCAAGCTATTTACATTTTTAAAGTAAATTTAGGATGCTATTGAGAGGATGATAAGATTTTCTAATTCAAAGACCATTTATAATGTATGGTATCTAAAATAATGAGATATGTGTGATATTTGTATATTATTTTTAATCATAAATATATGTGTAGAGTACACATGTATACAGACACATGTATATATAAATATAAGTGGGTGTAATTTGTCTGTTTACATAGTATTACATATGTGTCCTATTAGAGTTAGGCATGACTATTTTATAGTGGATATTATTGGTTACCCAAGAGAAATCAAAAAGATGAACAATGTGTTTGCTTTGGGAGGAAATATGACATGAAGAAATGGGACAAAATCCATGTATATGCTATGAAGTGTATGTTTAAACTTTAGTCTATTTGGAGAAAGAATCCTTTTTTCCATTTACCTATTAAGTTAGAAAGTTTCATGTCTGAAAGCAGAGGAGAATCAGTGATAGAAAGTTAAGATTCCAACAGCCATTACTCTACAGTCTACCTCACGGAATCCCTACTAGGACCATTACATAGGGCAGAATAAGTTTGGTTTCAAAGTATTTGAAAATTTTTATATGATTCAATTAACACTTTTGTAAGTAAACCATATAAATTATCAATATAGAAAGGATGAGAAAATATGATGAATGCTGGCAAATAAAATTAATTTCCTCTGATTCCTTTCATTTTTTATAAGGTGCCCTGATGCTTCTTGAAATCCTTCCTTTAAGCAGGAAGGCTCATGCAGCTGAAACAGATAAAATTAGAGTCTCCAGGAAATATTAAATCTGTCACTCGATGGAGCAGGGGAATCACTATTAGGCCTTCAAGTAATACCCTACAGTATAATTTTGTAACTCATATATCAATTAATTTTATATTATTGTCACATATGACACTGGTAGTTAATATTTCTTTATACTGCTATCTTAATTACAATGTAATTATACTGACTATGAACACTTTAAGATCAGAGAAAATCTTATTAAAAATAACTAAACTTGGGTAATCTTTTTAAGGTCTGTCAATCTAATAGAAAAGATTTTGTAGCACCATTTCCAATAATCTTTAGATTTGATGATGTAGATTGTCAATCTATTTAAATTACATAACAATATAACTTTTGTAAATGAAACACTTAAAGATACATTTGTTCCTAATAATTTTCTATAAAGTAATTACATGTATATCTTTACATTGAACTCAAAAGAGAGTATGAGGTTCTTGAGTTCTCAACAAATCATTATTTGGAGAGTGCAGTGGTGCTAGGGAAATCGGATTTAACTTGAGGTTAGCAGTATTCAGAACAGCTAATGTCGGTCTGGAGAAGAAAGCCAAAGTTAAAATGATGAGAACACATGATGGAAACAGGTAGGAAAGAAATGCAGTTCTAGTGCTGTTCCAGGAACCATGAGGAACAAGGACTTTGCAGGTGACTTTATACATGCTACTATGGAAATGAAAGCCTCCAAAAAAGACATTTTTCTTGTTTGTTTGCTTTCTTTTACTCAGTACTATTGCTTTCTGGGTAGTCCCTTTTTCTCAGCTTCATACTATTCGTTCAACTATATTGGGGGATGCTTGCCATCCTAAATCCATTCCATTTTTCTATAAGTCTCTAGAGAAAATATGCTATTTTTATATATGTAAAATAAGTAATTTTGAAGATAAAATCATAACCAAGCTAAGGACATCCCTGACCTTAAAACAACAACAAAAAGTAAACTCACTCGATTTTTTCTGACATTTTAATGTCTTCTATCCTATGATAAAGTTGACTTTTTAAAATGTACACCAAACAGTCCCTCAAGATAGTAAAGTTCTTTGATGAAATAGCATTTTCTCCCATATCTTGAGTAAACTGGAGCACATAGTGTGGTCAGTATAGAGTAGTTTTAAGTAAGAGGTGACAGATAAGTGGATGGAGAAACTATGAGTATTTTCTAAAGCAATGGTCTGTTAAATATCACTACTTCATTAGCTTCAATAGTCTTGAGTTACAACGTAAATAAGGAATCAATTATTTCTAAACAAACTCAAGACATGTTCCAAATAAAATCATGGAACTATACAACACCAGACAAAAAGTAAGGAGAATGATCACAATCGTTCTCATGCCTTCAGGACAATAAGAAAAGATTGGCTTGAAACCTTCAACTTTCTACTTATAATTTATTCACTAGACACATTCATTCTCCAAGATCAACTCTAGACCTTCCTCTAAGCTACAAGTGCAAGGTGCAGAAATATAAAACTTTGCTACAGCTGATCTTTATGGCACAATCAACAGAGATGAGCCCATTGTCAGGGGAGAGTTGGACAAAATGAAATGTCTACAAAGTTGAGGACACAACCTACTCATATGCAAGGCTAGGGCTGTTTTTACCATGGGAGACATGATATCAATTATAGTTGATTTTATCAGCTTATTTCACAGACATCTTGCCCTATTTTTCTATATCTTACGTATAATTCTCTGGTTGCTTATTTCCACTCTCTCATCATTTCACTAAACTATGTATAATCTTTTTTTTTTCTATTTGGTTTGGGAAGGAAATATTAATGGAAAAATGGTAAACTCTTCATTAAATGTATCTCCCATTTGTAGCAAATATGTTGGGATATTTTACTTCTTGTACACAGACTCATTTATTCTTGAGTAGTGGGCTTTCTCTGAATTTTGTCTAAATGATACAGCATTCTTTGATGACTTAATAATTGAGGACTGATATACAAATTACAGATATTCAAGATGAATTTTACTTATGTGTTCTCTCAGTGGAGGAAGTAGATTTTATGGACAGGCTGGAATTATTTTAGTCAGAAATCTATTCACTTTGTAGAACATAGAGGGCTTTATAATTCAGTTAGATTGCCATATTCTTAAACATATTGAAGGCAATTTTTTATTGAAGTTGGTGAAAAAACCCAACCTTGAAACTAGCATTTATGTCTATTCTGCTGGGAGCATTTTAATAACCTGTGTAATTGTCAGTAATGTGCTATGCAAAAACTGTAAGACCTTGGGTTTCTAAGTTTGAACCAGAAGACAAACGAATGAAAGTAAAAAGGATCCCAACTGACTTTTATTTATTATTTTTGTATATATATATATATATATATATATGCAATATACACACAAACATACACACACACACACTTAGTTAGGTGAATTTAATTATGTAACAATTTAACAAAGTTCTTTTAAGTCTTGAAGAGACATGCATTTCAAGCTCACATTTCCAGGGTCTGAGCCATTGATTCTGCAGAAGAAGCAGGAGGGAAACAAATGGCAAGTAATAGAGAGTGAAGACTGCCCCATATAGATGTTTGTAAGGAAGAATGCCAGTCAAGTGAGGAAAACAGTCCTGGAATCATGTAGCACAGGCATACACCTTGCTTTTTTCACACAAACCTGGATCATGGAGCTTGCAAACAAATACTGTATACATGGATCACGCACATAAATACCGTATAGTAGGCAGATATTAAGATGGAGCTTTAACAGGGGAGGCTCTGAATTCATTTAGGTGATGAGATTATAAACACTGAGATTCTTCTAATAATTTATGTTTGATGCCAGTCAGCAGAAATAACAAAACAATGTACTCTTCCCACTGACATTCTGTAAATGAGCTCCCGAAAGGGGGGTGGTGGTGGTCATTTTCTTTAATCAACATTAGATTTCGGTGTTAATTGTGGGACCCATGAAAGTACATGAAATCTATTCTGCATTGTGCTAAAAGGAAAATGAACCTGAATAATATTCTACTGATAGCAAGTTATAAATAATTATGTTGCTTAATCCTATTGCATGAATAGCCTAATTTGCTGAACAAGAAGGCACAATAGATCTGACCCAATACAAAGCACAGATAAAATCTTTACTTGAAGTCAAAGAAATGAATGCAAATGAAATTAATTTAGGATTACAACAATCCACAAGTAAGTGCTTTTCCTTACAATTTATGACCGGAAAGATAAGAAAACAAAACCTAAACTAAGCTTATCACTCCAGAACTATATTTTATAGGCTTCAATAATCTTCATGTGTGGGACTTCACATTCCTATAGTCATATCACTGCAGCTGATCAAAAAATGGAGAATCACTGGAAGTTAAAGCGAGACCCTGCCTCCAAAACAAACAACCAAAAGCAAACACAACAAAACAAATGTTTTCCTCCTAATGTGCTGGAGGTACAAAGGTCCTTGCATCGATGGATCACTAAAGAAACCACGAATGTCAAATACACATGGATCTCTTCTTAATGGAGGAGATAAAATACGTGTTTTCCCAGCTAGAATGCTGGGAGTAGATTTTGTTCTCAACCTGCTGACCTTTCTGCTCTCTGTGGAGGCTGACCTCACCCACCTTTTGCTATCTGTAGGGACAGAACTCAATTTAATTCACCATAATGCTTATTCCAGACTCTTCCCTTCCTAGAACATTCTACATCATTAGGGCGATGTTACATGTACTTTATGGCCCGCTGACCTCTGTGTTATCATTAGAGCACATTAGACTCTAGCACTTTTAGGTATAGAACCCACCGTCATGGTTATAACAGTGTACTGTTGTAAAAGAGTTTCTTTGTATTCACACCTTAAGCTTTATTGTGGGCCTGTAATTGAAATGATTTGTTGAAACATTGTTGCCCGGAGACCCTTTCCAAATTCTATTCTGTTTAAATATGTCTACAATAAAGCACCTGGTATCAGACTCCCAGAGGTCTGATGCAGATTGAAAAAGTCAATCTGAATCATATTTTCATTCTCTTCTCTTTGTGGGATTCCTTCCCTGCCTGGATACCTTCAGGGTCACTCTCATAAACTGGGTACTGATTTTGGCCCTTGACCATAATAACTGTGCTAAACAAGCCCTATATTGTGTTAAAAGGTAAGCATTAAGGCAGTCAGATAACATAGAAGACTTGTCTATTTGGAACTATTTAGATAGTTTAGAAGATAAGGGTACATGTTCTTCTTGGAGAGGACCTGAGTTTGCTTTCAACCCTCACATGGTAGCTTACAATATACTGTAAATCCAGTTCATGGCCATGCAATTCCCTCTTCTGGTCTCCATGGTCACCAGACACAGATATATTATCCATACGCACACAAATTCTGGCAAAATACTCATACATATAAAATAAATATTGTCAAACCATTGCATGACACCTGCATTTAGAAAAAGGAAAATTGCAATTCAGATAAAAATGAATCAACATTTGGGATAAGTATATCCCAGAATTACAGTTATATATTTATCCGGAAGCTCATTTGTTTTTTATTTGAAATGCAAATTTAGCCGAATGTCTAATGTTTTGTTTGTTCCATTTGAACTGTTGGTAGATATTGCAGAATAAAGAACATAGCTTACAGGGGATTTGAGGAGTTAGAATATAGTTTCAGTTGGGGTTCAGCTCCAGTATATTATCATACCATTCTCTGTTCCCTGGAATCAACTTCCAACAACGTCAAAAGGAAGGAATAAAAAAAAGGAAAGGATGCTGTAGTAGGGAGTATGAATAGGCTACAGCACTTAGGTCAAGCTAAGTTTGTCACAAACTTGAAGGAAGTGATGATTTACTTAACAAAAATGGAGAAATGAGAAAGGAAGCTTTCAGGCTCAGGGTGAACTAGAGCAAAGGTTCAGCCTCTGTATTTTGTGGTGTGTGTATGGTTTGACTGAGAAGGAATTTAGTCATGTTGGGTCAAAGATGGAAGGACATTTTGAGTGATATTCATATAAATTTTACTAAATTAAAAATAACACTTTACATAATTCACCTATATAGCTACTTTTTATAGAAAAAATTTTCAAAATGATGCATGAGTTAAGGTTTAGGTGCTTTTCTTTGCTCTGCAATCAAAATTTATATCTATACACAATTGAGTGATAAACTTGAAAACACCAAAATCTTTTCCTTGTTCTAAACTTATGTGCTCCAGTAGAGCTTTTGGCCTACATTTATTGAGTGTGTTTTCCAATCTTTTATTTTCTTGTAGAATCATAACTGTGTTGCTGTTAATGCTTTCCTCTTAATATGATTTTTGTCCTGGTATGTAGGATTGATGGACATCTCACAAAAATATGGTGTTCTATAGCGTTGAATAACAACCAAAACTTCAGTTGAGTAGAGTCTAGTGAGTGATCATCAAACTAATTGAGTGTACAGGTGCTAACAAGAAGAAACACTGTTCACACTGAACAAGCCAGGTGACTGTGGAGATGTCTCTTATGCAGTAGTCCTAAAATGTCACCTGCTGAATCATTGTAACTAGTGTACTCAGACATGTGGCCACAGTCATAAATGGGTGTGTTTATGAAATTACCAAACTTAATAGGATCATTTAGTTTGAACATTAGAAGTTTTTATTTTCTAGAGAACAGCTATATCTAGTATCGAGGGACTATATATTGTAATGGCAACTATATCTACTTAGTGTTGTTATTATTGGATTAATTTAAAAGTTTACCTTATCATCAAAGCAACTTCAGGGTTTTGTTTACCTTTCAGAAGAAAGCCCTTGATAATGAAGAACATCTGCAGCTAGATATTGACAAGATAAGAATGCCAACCCTTTTCGGCTGGCTGATAGGAACTGTATTAATTTTGTAGCTCAGTGAGAGTCGCTGAATTAGATAAAGTCTTTGCCTTATATGGTAGATTTTGACTTTGATATATTATTGTTTTCAAAATCTTGAGAGTTCTGTACATTTACATAACAAATTTTATTCATTTTCTCTATCCAATTTCTCAACACATCCCCTTTAGATTTAATATCTTCCTTTTGTGTGTTACCCAGTGTATTTAATTAAAGTAGTAGTTTTCAGCCTAGGGGCTGAAAAGACCCTTTCAGAGAGGTCACTGTAGACCATCAGAAAACATAGATTCTTACACTGAAACTCATAATAGTAGCAAGTTTATGGTTATGAAGTAGCAATGAAAATAAACTTATGGTTTGGAGTCACCACGACAGGAAGAACTGTATATTAAAGGCTTATAGCATTAGGAAGGTGGAGACCTATTCAACTAATTCAATAGTCTTACTCAGGTATGATTAAATGGGTATTTAATTGAATTCAGGCAGTATACTAGCAGGTATACTACTTTAGGAAATAATACCTGACCCGAACAAGTGGAAGCTCACTGCTCTGTTTTGACAGCTGGGGAACCTGCATATGATGGAGATCGACCTTCTGAATGTGGGTGACAGCTGTGCTGCTTGGGCAGCTGTGGGGATTCTAGCAGTGGAACCAGTATTTACCCTTAGTGCATGAACTGGCTTTTTGGAGCACATTCCCTATGGATGGATACCTTTCTCAGCCCAGACACAAGAGGGAGGGTGTGGTCCTGCCTCAAGTGATATGACAGATTTTGTTGACTCCTCGTGGGAGACCTGACCCTATCTGGCGAGTGGATGGGGACTGGGTTAGAGGGAATGTAGTGGGAATGGGGGGAACTAAGGGAGAGGGAACTAGGATTAGTATGGAAAATAAGTTTGGTTTAAAAATAAAAAAGAAAACAGGTTAAAATGAATGGAATTGCAGGAATAAATGAAAATAATAAACGAAATAAGTGATATAACATGTCTTATAAAAACCAAAGAAAATAAAAAGAACCTAGCATTGCCACTTTACAGACCCAGTGTAGTTTCTAAATATGTTCTGAATACTTATTCTTGTATCCACGGAGAAGTGTAGCTATCACCCCACATCAAAGAACCTTGTTTTTGCATCAGAGACCAAGATGGAAAGCCACAGCTGGCCAAAATGCAAAGAACACCTGGCTGTGGGGTACCCAGCCTTAGCTGAGACATCTACAACACAATTCCTCCCTAATGCTCAAAGAACCTAAGAAGTGGTGGAAAAGATTATTAGAATCAGAGGTCCAGGAAGGGACTTCTGTTGTGAGAATAGATTTTTTTTTTTATTTATTAAAGATTTCTACCTTCTCCCCGCCACCACCTCCAATTTCCCTCCCCCTCCCCCAGCCAATCCCCCTCCCTCATCATCCCTAAGAGTAATCCGGGTTCCCTGCCCTGTGGGAAGTCCAAGGACCACCCACCTCCATCCAGGTCTAGTAAGGTGAGCATCCAAACTGCCTAGGCTCCCACAAAGCCAGTACGAGCAGTAGGATCAAAAACCCATTGCCATTGTTCTTGAGTTCTCAGTAGTCCTCATTGTCCATTATGTTCAGCAAGTCCGGTTTTATCCCATGCTTTTTCAGACCCAGGCCAGCTGGCCTTGGTGAGTTCCTGATAGAACATCCCCATTGTCTCAGTGTGTGGGTGCACCCTTCGCTGTCCTGAGTTCCTTGCTCGTGCTCTATCTCCTGCTCATGATTTGGACCTTGAGATTTCAGTCCGGTGCTCCAATGTGGGTCTTTGTCTCTGTCTCCTTTCATCGCCTAAATGTTTTTCTTTGGGTTCACCTTCTTAATTAGCTTCTCTAGGACCACGCATAATAGGCTCAACGTCCCCTATTCATGGCTAAAAACCAAATATGAGTGAGTACATCCCATGTTCCTCTTTTTGGGTCTGGCTCACCTCACTCAGGATAGTGTTTTCTATTTCCGTCCATTTTATCACATGGATATTGCACCCTAGAAATGTCAAGGATATGGTCACCTAAATAAGACCTAAAAATAGTGACAACACCATTTGATATGCCAGTGTGGAAGGAGGATTCAGTCAGGGCCACTCCCCTAGAAGAAGAGCTATAAGCAATTAATAGTTGTGGAGAATAAGAGAATTAGACTTCTCTAGGAACAAGTCCGCTGAGTCAGTCCCATGA
This sequence comes from Chionomys nivalis, assembly GCF_950005125.1. NCBI lineage: Eukaryota > Metazoa > Chordata > Mammalia > Rodentia > Cricetidae > Chionomys > Chionomys nivalis. The sequence goes on along the minus strand of NC_080107.1, from coordinate 35,439,203 downwards.
GATCCAGTGTAAATGCATCTGAATGGAACTGAAGCTCAACAGGTTGAACAAATAATTAAAAGATGAAAAGACACAGATTTGAGAAGCAGTTGCATGGACACAGGAGGAATTGGAGGGAGAAGAAGGAGAAGAAGAATATAAATATGGTACACACACACGGAAATCTCACAACTTAAAAAATAAAGAGATAAAAGGATTTAAAAGCATAGAAGCAAGAATAGGCATCATAGATGTTACAAGAATTATGTCTAGTGAAAGAAAAAAAACCTAAAATTATTCATTTGTATATATAAAATACTTAGCCAGCCAGGCAGTGGTGGTGCACACTTTAATCCCAGCATTCAGGAGGCAGATCCCTGTGTGTTTGAGGTCAGCCTAATCTAAAGTGTGAGTTTCAGGACAGGCTCCAAAGCTACACAGAGAAACCCTGTCTCAAAAAAAATAAAGGAAGGAAGGAAGGAAGGAAGAAAAAAAGAAAGAAAGAAGGAAGGAAAGAAAGAAAGAAGGAAAGAAGGAAAGGACTAGTTAAAGTCAGTGGCATTCTGAAAATATCTATATGTATGTATGTATATATATTAATCATATTAAATGTATTATATAGTGTATTATATATGTTTCTATATATTATATAACATATTATATCTAATATACTTAATATAATTTTTATATATTCACAATAAGTGATAAGACACTAAGAAAATATGCCTCTAATAACTAATGAATTGTTGGTGATAATCAAGACTTTATTCAGTTTCTTTAATAAACACCAAGAATTTAGAGATTTCACTAATATCTGTGGAATACTAATACAGTTATCTCAGAGAAAATTGAAAACCATCTATGTTTTGAGCTAAGCCATGAAGAGAACTAATCAACTTTTCGATAACACAAAAAATACATTACAGGTATATTCCATATTTCATTTAAAATTACACTTATTAAAAATTAACAGCAATTGAAATGGTGTGTCTATACAATTAAATGACACTTGATAAAGCATCAGATAAAGGAAGAAAAATTAAAATTGTGAAAGGAGATTTGGAGAAGACTCAGTTGTTGAAGTGATGGCTGCATAAGCAACAGGATCAGGATTTGAATCCCTAAAACCTCAGATTAGTTTGGATGTGCACAGCAACTTACCCACAATTCTTACCAGAGAAGGTAGAGACGATGTTCTAAGTAAGGTGGCCAATGAGAACAGTTACATTTGGCACTCTCTGGATTGGAGAATAAAAGATCTTATTACACTACTTTATTATTCCATCATGCAGTGTATGGGGACTCTTGAAGATAAATGTATAAACTTCATAGAAAGCACTAAGGCAGTTGTGTACGCAAAAGAAAATTGATGTGAACATGTGATTGTATATGTTACAAATCTCCAAAAAGTGACCAGTAAGTATGGGATAAACCTTGTCTGAGTACATAAGAGAAAGCTCCGTTTGTAACAGCTAAGCTCTTACTTAAATCTGATTGTTCTGTGGCTTTAAAAACAAGTGTGATGCATTTGTGTATGCTATCAAGTTACAGTAACCAGTATAGTATTATGGTTCATACATACAATTACACACCTTAATATGGTGGCATTAAAAACAACTTTGCAAAGCTGTTTGCAGCATTTAAAATGCAACACATAGATGATTTATATCTACTATATGCAACCTAATGACTTTACCTCAATATGAAAATGTTAAGGATATAATCTATACATTAAAGATGCTAATGTAAGAAGAAAAGAGACAGATGGTCTACTTCATGTATAAGAAAAAAAACACAACTTAAAATGTCAGCAGAATCTTTTTGACCTTCCCGTGGTAAGTGACAGCTGGAGGTCCAGCAGTTATGAGAAGTGGGCAAAGGCCAGCCTCAACATTAGCAGCTAAGCTCCTCTGAGCAGCAGCGATTTCCACATGTTCAACAAATCCATGTAATTTCAACTCTAGAGAATTTTTTGACAAGAGAGCTTAAATAAGACAAACAGGAGGAGACTAAATATTGCCCTTGGATGCAGGCATTAAGTGGCTGTTTCCCATGTGGATGTGCCCTAGAGAATGAGATTCATCATAGAGGAGGCTCAACATTCAAGTTAGATGTCAATCACTGAACTACAGGAAGTTCTACATGGCATGTGATGCATGTGGAAGCATGCACTGACATGTTTGAAACCAGAGAGGAACTCAAAGTTTTATACTGTAAGAATAAGGCAACATTGTAAATGTAGCAAAAGAATTGAGTTTTAAAACGGAATCGTTTAAGCAAGGGAGTGAAAAATAAATGAACAAGCACAAACTGTATGTGTGGTTGCAAGAATGTATAATCCAGCATATTCACAATTTTTGAAAGTCAGTGGGAAAGAGTATGAACATGTCAGTAGATATGCATGTAGGCAGAGATGAATACTGCAGATATAAAAGCAAAAGAACAAGATATAACAGAGGTTTTGCTTGGCAGATGAAGAAATTAAAGATAGGATACCTCCATTCATAGGTTGGTGTAAACAATGAATACTCAATAAACACGAAGAGGCAACAGATAATTTCTGTTTTCCTCAAATCATGCAAAGGATAGTTTAAAATTTTATAATTACTCTCTTTATTTTCATTTCAGCCAAAATTTAATAGAAGGTTATAGAAACATAGTAAGCATGATTTAGGAGCGCTAAAAGATTGGTTTGACTGCCCATTTTCAGGAAAATATGATTGTTTTACCTATTGAAGCTTATAATATACTGCAGCTAATTATTATCCCAAATTTTCTAATCATTCTGAAAAAATGTTCCATTTTTTTTGAGTTTGCAAATTATCCCCAGTATTCTTACTTCATAAATATAATGTTGGTTTGACTGAAGACAGTTTTTATACCTATCAAATTTACTAGCCCCCTAATATCTGAATCATCTCTGTGTGTGTGTGTGTGTGTGTGTGTGTGTGTGTGTGTGTGCACATTTCTATGGGTCCCCATGTATAAGGATTTAGGTGCATGGGGTTTGTGTATACATGAAAGCTACAGAATTATCCTGTGTCAGACTTCAAACACTATCCACATTTATTGTTGAGACTGCATATCTCATCGGCCTGGGACTCGCAAGGTAGGGTGATCAGGGAGCCTTAGGGATTTGAGCCTCTGAATTACTGGGACTGTAAATACACAACACTATGCCCTGAATTTTTATGTGCTTTCTGGGAATTCAACTTGGTCCCTCATTCTTGTCCAGCAATCATATTACCGACTGTTTTATCCCCAACTCTTTAATTCTATTTTTTTTAAATTAGAAATCACTTTCATCTTTTGTCACCTTATTTTATACCACATTACCACGGTGTACACTTTTTTAAGAAAACCCATGTTCATAATTTAAGAAGTCTCACAGTCTACATGAGATATACTCAGATGAAATAAACGAGGACGTTCACATAGAGAAATAGATAACTTTCCTAATCTTATAGTAAGATAAATATGACTTAATCCACATAGAATGCAATAAATGAAAGATTGTTTTTAACAAAATAGAACACAGTAACCTATGAAAAGTTTCTATTTATTTTTATTAGAAAGTCAAATATAGTGCTTCCATAACTGATTTGACTTTACACTGAGATATTAGTATTTCAAAATTCTATCTAGGACTTGTTTGCCAATTAAAAGATTTCCCTTTAAACCTATAATTCCAAGATAGTAGACAGAACGAACAGTCAAGAGTCTTCCTTGTGCTGTAGTGACTTTGTTAGAATTGTTATTTGGTATACATAATTTAAAATAAATTATTTGCTAACATATTCCTTTAACGCTGAATAGGACTCAGTATGCATGACTAACAGTAAAAGTCAATAGTAGAATATTATTCCCTATATGCTGCGTGCTTGAGGGGGCCTGCTGCCAAAATTGGAGGATTCACTTTAATTTGTGAAAAGGTCAGCAATATCAGTAAACTGAATAATTTTTCACTCTTAAGTCAGTTGCTGTCTTTAGCAAGGATTAATTATCAACTCAATTGCCATTTTACTGGTAGAGGTAATTTTCTTGATTCCTTTTAAGTTTTTTAGGGTGAAAAATACAAAAATGGAATTGCACTTAGCAAAAACAAATTCCTCTTATTCCAGTCAATTTAGTGTCTGTCACACAGTGCAAAGTATATTCCAATAGTCTTTTATGGTCTTATACAGTGAACATGGAATTGATTCCATTTGTGGGATGCAAATGTGGAGGTCAGAGGCCAGTTAGGGGAAATAAATCCCTCTGTCTACTATGTAGGTTCTGAGGACAGAACTCAAATCATGCCTGACAACAAAAGCCTTCACTCCCGAGCCTGAAATTTTATTTTTAATATATTAGATAGAGGAATACATATAATCCACAATATTAGAATTTGTCTTAATTGGTTTTTAACCTCAAATGGTACTTTTCCTTTTATGCGTGATAATTTTCCAGTATCTTCTTATATAAAATATCTAACATGTGAGTATATATATATATATATATACATATATATATATACGCACATATGTGTATACACACTTAAAATATGTTTATGTGTACATTTGTATTTATAAACACACACACATATATATATATATATTTATGTTTCAGCTTATGTTTGTAAGTGTTCAAAGATCTTGAAAATTCTCTTTCTCCCCATAGTTCTGTAGTATATAGAAAATAGAGTAACCAGCACCCCAAATAAGAATCATACCTCATGTATCTGTCTCCTAGTCTTCCTGAGTAGTAAGAATTATTGGAAACATTTAGTTATTTTTGTTTGATATGTCTAGACTTCCTTTCTTAGCTTTTTAATCTCCTTAAAAATCAAAGGATTCGCCAGGCGGGGGTGGCGCACTCCTTTAATCCCAGCACTTGGGAGGCAGAGGCAGGCGGATCTCTGTGAGTTCGAGATCAGCCTGGTCTACAAGAGCTAGTTCCAGGACAGGCTCCAAAACCATGGAGAAACCCTGTCTTGAAAAAACAAACAAACAAAAAAAAAAATCAAAGGATTCTTCAGAATCTAACATTAAACATACTGATGGGAATTGTGATCATATGTCAGAAAAACTCTGGGCTCTGAAAGAAGCTGAGAGCATTCCTATAAAACATTAACTTCTCACAATAAAGTCCTTTCACCAGGAGTGAGAGGTGAATAGAAAGAACCTCAAAGCCCTCCACAATGAATGTTGATGAACTGGTGAGTTGAACTCTCTTCTTCTAGTTGCTTGCAGGCTTCACGTGGGCACATTAAAATGCATGAAAATCGGAGGCACACAGTGATTTGGCAAATGTTTGAAGGATGTGAAGTCCTCTTCCTGGAGAAATATATTAATCTTAAATTGGTGCTATCATATTTGACAGAATTCGAGAAGGTGGGGAATGTCAGTTCCAGAATTTTTTGTAAAAGTCAAAAACATTGTCACCTGAGTGACAATACCCGGTATACACAGCATAACCAATCCTTTCTTAATCTATGATCATGTGCTGGTCACAAACACCATGTCCCATTCTGTTACAGGCTGAAATAAAGTCTGTTCCTAATAAAGGGATATTCATACCAGGACTTATTTTATAGCTGTTCATCTAAAAATCTAGGTAACTATGTGAAAATTGGCTGGTTTGTAAAAAGAAAACACAGCTTAAATTAAAAAATCACTAACCATACAGAGAGACAGATTTCTCAGGAGTGAGCTTGCTGAGATAGAAGCAAGTCACCAGGCAAGTTTGCAGGACTTTCATGTCTTAAAGGACAATAAATTGGCTGAGACCAGGCAGTCCTTTTTTTTTGTTTTCAAATTATACTCCCCAACAGGTAACAGTAGGGAATTTGTATTAGCCTAAGTGCTTCCACCACACTGACAGGGTCAGTGATGATGTGTCAGACAGACATTCCAATGGGAAAGCCACCTGTTCCTAGAAATGGAATTAGAAATATACTCCATTTTACTAAAATCTTTTTCTTAAGGCATTGGCAACTGTATTTTGGCCCCCAAATTATTTACTTGGTCTCTAAATAGGCTACTGCTACCCCCACCAAAAATTAAGATCTCATTTATATCTACGAGCCAAATGTAGGATGCTATCAAAATTCCAATTTTAACCTCTTTACCTTAAATTTGTCTTTCAACAAATGGGAGCTAGCTAGATGCTCAGTGGTTAAGGACTTGATCCCTAGAACTCATGCGAAAGTCAAGCAGTTGTGGTGGCTACCTATAGTTCTAGTACTCATTCAGGACGCAGCAACTGGAGTTGCCTGGGAGGAGATGGCTCATGAACGTAGCTCACTGGTGAGATCTGGGTTCAGCAAGAACCCTGGCTCCATAAGTGAAAACGGTTCTAGAAACACCTGATCTCAACTTCAGGCCTAAGCACTGATGCCCACACACATACACACACACACCTGAATTTAGATGGGCACCTATACCCAGATGAACACACATGTCCATACATACAGGTGCATGTGTGCGTGCACACACACATGTGCATACATACACACACACACACACAATCAATAAATCAATAAATTAGGGGCCAGAGATATGATTCAATGGGTAAACATTCCTGTTGCCAGTCTTGACGACTTGAGCTCAAATCCCAGTACTCAAATAATAGAAGGAAATAATTGGCCACTGAATGTTGTTCTCTGATTTCTACAAACTGTGACATGTACATATCCACATACATCCACATAGTGGATTGAAAGAATATATGCAAAAAATTCAAGAAATATATAAGTTAAAAGGTCAATCTTTTGAATTCATATTAGAAGACTTCATATCACAGAACTGGATCTTTGTTTAATTATAAAATCTGTGTGTTTGTATCCTAAAGCCAAGCAGGCATTCAGCTAACATCAAATAATCACTTGCCATATGTATCTACAACATTGATATGCTGTTTTATGCAATAAATTCATTTTCTGATAATAAAATTTGTGTTCCCTCACAAGGTATATATACTAAATTTTGAAAAGAGATGTTAATACAAGATAAGCAAACAGGCAAGAATAGTTAAATCTGTGATAAAAATGTCAATGTGAAATATGACAACAGATGAGCTAATAAATATAAAATATAATTATAGCAAAATGTTAAAATAAAAATTAATCAGTTTAGTAAGTAAGAAAAAGAAAAACAGGTCCTGGAACAGAACAGAAGTTAAAAATATTCAAATATTTAGACTATATTAAAGGATATTAGATCATATGAGAAAGTACAAATATGATATTAAGCATTAGCTCCAATAACCAGGTATCAATTAAGTAAAGATAGAGAGAAACACGCATTTTCATCATAGAAAAATAAACTACAGTTGGGTAAAATTTTTGATAAAAGTGTAATTCTTTTTATTACTCTTGAGGCATGAGACCTAGAAGAACAGAAACTAAAAATGAAGTGGAATGAAGGTTCATGCAATTGTCAGCTTGGTTCAGAGCACCAGACAGTTTCCACTCTGGGGTTAGGAGGAGTCACATGAGTAAAGTGTCCAATCACAAGAGAAAACCACAAGAAGGAGGGCAGGTTACATAGGGCAAGAATATCTTTTTCTATAAAGGCATATAAACAAATCACAATAGCCTCTTGCATTAAACGAGCCAAGCTAAATTTACTCCTATCTACGACAACTGGGAGTTTCACAAGAACACATTCCGAGAACAATTTCATAGTATTGAGGAAACTGGGATCGCAAGACTCTTGTCTTTTATCCTTGGAATTCTCTTATAAGCACTCAGAATTTTCCTTGCACAATTTCTTTCTTGGACTGTGGTCTGATTTGATACATTTGAAATAGAGAAAGCCATTGCATTGTCTTTTTAAAAAAAATAAGGGGAGAAAGATATTCTAGTATATTTTTGAAAAAGAAACAACAGTTGGAGGATGAAACCAATAATGAGGACAACAAGACCTCTCAGTATGTCCCAGTATATAAGCTTTAATGTATACTGGATGATTTATTACTTTAATTCAAATTTTCTAGTATTGGGATGTTTTATTATTAAATGCATATATAAAATTAATGGAAATAAAAAGCAAAGTAATAAACGTAGACTGCTCCCTCTGGAAACAACATATATCAGAGGTGTATACTTTTATTTATTACATCTCTATTAGTCTGCCTAGTGATTGCTAACTATCAAAATATTCATGTACCATAAAAAAGGGAACTCTTAGATGCACTGTCTGTGGCTCTGAGCAAGCTGCTGCCTGGTTCTGAACTTCTGGGTAGGAACAGTGAATGTTCAGTGGGAATCTTCCATAGCTGTATCGAGGATGGTTTTGCAGCTAGGGCTTCATGACCCTTAACAAGTTCAATGCAGATAGAAGTTCAAGCAGCCCAAAATACTGAGGAACACTTTTATTAGTCAATACTACATTTCAGTCATGATTCCAGTTCGTGTTTTGTTAGGTTGAACAGATAGAGAGTCTGAATATTATCTAGTTCTCTACAAAGTTCTTTTCTTTTCTCTTAGCTAAAACAATTCATGTGTATATGCATGCTTTAAAGTTTCAGTATTTTATTAAGGCAAAAAATGGAAAAACTCTTATAAAACTAAATATTAATAAAAATATCATAAAAGGCATGTATCTGATAGAAATTAGAATACCAATTGAGCTTCATGTTTGAATGTGAGTTATATGCAGTCAAATGAGCTGATAGCGATTGATTAGTTTAAGGGATTAGGAATCTTACAATGGTGGCATAAAACTGTAAGAACAACACTTGATGAAAGTGGGCAGTATGATCAGAAGTTCGAGGTCAGCCTGGACTACATGAGGACCTGTTTCAATTGCCTTCACACAGCAAAAGCACCTCTAACATAAAAATGCAGTTTAATAGTAAATGTAATTAGAAGAGATAATTGCTGAACAAGTATAAACTATACTCTCTTGAAAAAAAAGTCTAAACATATGTTTGTGTGTACATGTTCCAATATGTATGTATATGTGCGAATGTGTGTGTCATGTTTTATGTGGCTGGAGATAGATGCACATTTGTTCTAATTCTCTAGTCTGTGGAGCACTACATGTTTGCAAGGTAAAAACAGCTACTCTAATTATCCTAATTAAAAGACCTTCAGGTTATTTATAGGACAGTTCAAGGAAATGAAATTTATTATCCTGTAAAGCATAAGACAACCCATTAAACCTAGCAATAAAACATGGACACAAAAGAAATGCAATTAGGTTACATTCAAGTAAACCCACTTATGAGCTAATTTCCAAATATCAATCACGAGTGATATTCCTAATATAGACATCAAATAAGCACATAGGCCTTTCAAAGCGTCAACTAGTTCATGCTATCTCACAAAGACAAAATGTTAAATGAGAACATCACCATAATTGTGGCCGGTAATATCTAATCATCCAAATCTCAGAGCTCAGTTTTGCACAACAAAAGCAAAGACAAAATAAAGCAATTGCCAGTCTCTTAAAAAAATGTAATGATTTATTTTTAATTAACAACTGATTAAGCGGTGTTTGAAAGATTCTCTAACACTACACATGACTAACTTGTAAGCAACCAAACATTAGAAGGAAATTAAAAGAGAAGCATTCCAGTGTTGAGAATCTACTTGTGCCTCAGACATCTGCTCAAGCTCAGTTTGCGTGGAAGGCAAACTAGCCCAGGGTCCTGTCATGCAACCCTAATATTGGTTCAATATATTGTTTCAGTTTAGTCTTTGTTTTGTTCTTCTGCTTGTTTCCCATGTTGCTTCCAGCATAATATGTAGGGAACTGAAAGTTCCAAAGTGGGAAACCACAAAGAAACAAAATATATTGAAATATGAAATATAAAATTTATACACCATAGAGGCCCAAATTCTGATACATAATGACTTTTAGGACTTATCATTTAACATGCATTTGGATGTGCTACTCTGTTCCTTCTAACACATTTCCAGGTATTTCTACTGATAAACATACAAAAATTCAAACAATATGGGGTTCACCTTTTGTAATTCTGGGAGATATTCCCATGAGAGACATGTATCAACTCATTAACACTTAAAACATTGAACTATCTAACCTTTCGGGGTGGAGTCAAGTGCTATAGAAAAAGCATTTGGTTTTCTTTTTCCAAAGACAACATTGGGGCCAAAGTGCTAGGGGCAACATGGAATGTAGAAATGCCCATGTAATGGGCTCATGTGACCACGGCTTGATGAAACTGAACTGCACAAGATGAAACAATGAGTTTCATGAGTCACGTGAGTTTCCAAAGATGGTTCAAACAAAGCAAGTCATAAGGATTTGTATTTTGACAGGAACAAGGGTTGAACGAACAGTCTTCTATTGCAGTGAATCCTGTGTTGGTCACCACATTGGGCAAGATGATCTGGTCTGATAAATGGACCTGAGACAGGAGATCTGCTGGGCTGGCATATGAAAAAGCAGAAAAATCAAAAAAATAGCTCAGCAGGATGGGGGGTGGGGAGATCAAAGATCAATTGGTCTTTGGCCACAACATTTGTGAAAGGAATCTGCCAAGCTGGTGGATGTTTTATGTGTGCTGGGTATTTTGATAGGAGAGCCATCCAAATGAGGAGATCTGAGGGGAGCCTAAGCCAATCCCACAACACACATAAACTTGGCATCACAGAGATATGCGAAGGTTTGGTGAGCTACCCTGGTTATAACTTGAAGGGTTCAAGCATAAATTTTCCAAATAGTGATAAGTGAGAAATATTTCTTTTCCCTGTTCCTATACCTTAATGAGTTATCTGTAGAACTACGTCTTAAAAATTCATTCACTCATATAAACTCTCTGTGTGCAACTGTGACTATGAATGGTCACCAAATTGAACTCTACATGTAACACAAAAACTGTGTATTCAAAAAAATGATACGATTAAGGATCCTCCTTTAATAATTTTCCAAAAAATAGATAAAAACTACCTTATAACATAAAATATAATTAGTTTAAAGAAACTAGGCACTACCACAAATGGGAAGACACACACACAGCCATGCTGACTGAAGCTGCTGTATAAATATAAAGACCATTGCTTTAATTGCTTTCTCTTTTCATCTATGAGGGAATTTGCTTAAACCATGTTAAAGTGAACATTCCATATGAAGAATGTCTTCCACTGATAAATGTTTTTCATTTTATGCAACCTTTCTGACTTACATTTTGTATGCTTATAAATATATTCCAAGCTTCTTCAATATTGGCAAAAGAAAATTAGAGCCAATCCAAAAATCTCCCCTTTAGAGTGAATATACAAATGGTGGCTCAGAAGTTATAAACATGCAAGAAACCATCTGTATTCCAGTGATTCTGAAGCCCAAGAGTGTCAAGGGAACCATTTCAGCCATAACTGATGCTATAATTTATATCAACTCTCCTAAATACTAGGGTGCACATTCTTTTTCTGAGTGTGTGCCCTTAGACAGGAACACATATTCACCTGCTAGCCATCAATGTGCTTGAGAGTCATGAGTAGATTACTTGCAAGCTACGATTTTCCAAAGCTAAACACACAAATTCTAGCACCTTTTTTCACAGAAACACATTATCCTGACATCCCCTTTCTCCCTATATGTATTATGTATGGTGCTTTTATGTGTATGGTGTATATGGTACAGCCAAGTGATTGTGTTTGCTGCCTAATTCAGGCATGTAACCAAAGACCCTAGAGCAAGAGATTGTCTTTCTTTATTGCTATATCTTATTTGCCTGGGACAGTGTCTCTTACTGATTGAGAAGCTTGCTGTTTTGGTGAATGAGCTATTAGGATTCACATGTCCAGGCAAACCCTCAGGCCAGGGTTAAATTCTCAAGATGTCCAGCCATTTACTGGGGACTGGGATTTAAAGTGAGGCCCCGTGCTTGCAAAGCAAGTGCCTTTACCCATCAAGTCATGTCCAACAGCCCCCAGACACTATTTTTGCACCTGAGATTTCTTTGTACTTTTTATCTGGAAGTCTAGAATACCCCTACCGCCTCCCCCTTTAAAATGTGATACAATTTAGAGAAGAGAATATGTCTTTCTATGAAATCGACTTCTTTAACAATCACTTCTAACTCAAACTCAGGTACCTTGTGAGCTCATTTTAAAATTCAGTGGTCTCCTGAGAGCTTCTGCAGGACCTGAAATTTTCTTAAAGTTCAAACTTATCGGTGTGTGTGTGTGTGTGTATGTGTGTGTGTGTGATGTGTGTGTGATGTGTGTGGAAGACATGTAGGTCCCTGTGACTGAACTCACGTCCTCATGTTGACAAGAAGTACCTTTACTTACGGAACTATCTTGTTGGCCCTTCACCCCTATTTATTTATGTTGAGGTGTGTAAATTTGCTCTGAATCCTGTGATAGATTTAGAATGTAGTGACTTCAGTCTGGATTTATGCTTATTGTGTGGCTATGACTATAATTTCTCAATTAGAAAATGGAGGAATTAGTTTCCCACAATTCTAGATTATTTGTAAGACTATCATGGAAGCAATATTTAAATCCCTCCCACGGGGCCCATTATGTACCAGTCATTTAGCCGAGGTATTTTTCTACCCCATACTGCTTTTTACTGCAATAGCTGTTGTCTGATCACTGGTAATGTGATGTCGTAAAGTCACCCTTATCACTTTCCTCTGCCTGCAGCCAGTTATTACCCCCCTACTCCAGACACACAGGCTTTCATCATGACTGCACAATTTCAGGCTCCAATACCAACATAGGAATGTTGCCCTAGAAACTAGCTCCATTCTTCCTCTCGATCTTTTCTGCTCTCCCAGAGAAATGCAGACACTGCACCAACCCTGTTCCTTAAAACAGGAGAAGGCACAACAGCTTTGCAATGATGCCCTGATTCTAGAGAGTGGAGCTCATGTACAGGTATGCAGGCGGGCTCCCCAACACAGCCACCCCCACCCCAAGACCTTTTGATTTCCCATCCTTGGTCCCTTTTGTTCCCTTCCCAGAATGCCATCGCCAGGCCTGCCTGTCCTTTGAAACTCTGCCTTAAGTGTCACAAGTACTTTTCTTTTTATTTGGTACCCTGTTTTATTGAATGTAAAGTTAAATGATTTGTATAGGAACCCTCTGTCCTACAACCGAGAACTCTGAATAAACTCTGGCTTTTGATTGTTTTTTTATTCATACTACAGTAACTGACCAAAAGAAAATAAACATCAGTTCAATATATGAGCACGACCTCATAAATTTTGGTGACTAATTATGAAAAATGATGTATATACCTAACATTCCTTTAACTTTAGCTGGGCCTTATATATTCTCATTAAAATTGACATAGTTTGAAAGAATGCACCATATTTTGATTATCGGGTTTGTGTATTCAGATCTTAATTATCATCCATGAGCAGCCTTCCTCAATGGCCAATCACTCTCTTATTCAAGTGGAATCTAGGGGTTCTGCTTGTTTTCACTTTCTGAAGTTTTTGGTACCTTCCTGCAAACTTTCAAAGCTAGCATCATTTTTTTTTTTGTGTGTGTGATCCATCAGTTTCATCTCATACTGCAAACACATTCAGATTGCAAACTATCCTTTATTTGCATATTCAGTGATTACTGCTGTGTCTCAGACAGGTATTTCAGCACAGTTTATTAAATGGCTGGATTCACACAGATAGTAGCAGATACATTAAGGCAGACTCAGAGGCAGATGTTGAGTCCCATGCAAATAGAGAAGTAAATATAGCTAGACATACAACTAATATAAACTGCATCATTTTGAGGTATACAGTGATCAGGATGTTAGCTGTTATTTTGAATTTGGGGTTTGATTTAGGGTACTAGGTACTATCTCAGAATAATAGGGATTTAAAAAAACCAGTCATGGTAAATCCACATTGATATGCTTAATACGTGACGTATTTATACAGACATCAAGAACTTCAGTATGTGTTGCAATGTGCTACCAAAGAATCTACCATAGAGTCTGATATGAGAATTATGCATAAGAAATTTGATGTTCTTAATGATCCGCATGTATGAGATGAAGAATTCAAGAGCAGAATAATAAAGTAATCATGTGGTAGAGATGCAAAGAAAAACAAAAGATTATCCAGGATAATGTCCAGGATAATCAATCCAGGAGAATGATTCCCTGCGGTTCCCTTGTTCATTCAAGATTCTTTTTTCTCTTCTAAAAATAATTTAAATTCTTTTACTACAATTTATTTTTCTATTCTCTTTCTGTTCTTGAACTCTTCCACAACCCTAGTCTTACTAAAAACAAAACAATTTAAAATACTGTATGAAAACACTCCTGTTGCCTATGAACTTGTGTTTTAATCCACATTTTACTCAAATTAATTATTTAGTGCAACACTGAAGTTACATGAAGGGAAACTTCTTGTGATCAACATTCTGACCTAACATTCAGGTTGAGCAGGGTCGATCTCCTGGCCACCCTAGAGAGCAGGAACCACAACAGAAAGGTGGCCTTACTTACCGTCATGCAAAAGAGACAGGCAAAATAACTACTTCTTCAACACAACACTGTTCTTTTCTTTCCCAGATCCCCCCCCCCCCCAAATATCCATCAGAATCTCCAGGAGACAAATAGCCATGAGTTCTGGTTGGATCTAACCACATTCCTGAGTTTTGAGTGCTCGCTTCAAAAAGGTGTAACATCTCTTTTCTCTTGTCCCTGTCTCTTTCTTTTTAATGCAGATCAGTAGCTAAACATGTAGTTTTCAATACTCTGGGCTACTTTCCCTCTTTGGAAAACCCCAACCTTTCCTGAGCAGACTTTCACACCACATCTCACCTGACATGAACATTTTTCTTCTTCCCTGCATTGTCTTCCTCCAGGTGGCTGGGCAGATTTTCAGTTGGACTGCCTTGGTAGCTTTTCTTTAAACTAAAATGAAAATTGTTTCCAGCTTTTGAAATAAAAACAATCCCCAAACAGGCAGGCACACACACACACACACACACACACACACACACACACAACTGGATTAATTCCTGGGATCAGATGGGAAATAACAGCCTCACAATCGTGTCCTAAATATCTTCTGGAGGTTACTGAGAGCAGTGTGTTAATGCATACCAGTTCTGCACACAGATAAGACCTGCATGTGTGAAACAAGGGTCACAGGAAACAATACCATCTAGGGACTTCCTCTTCAACATGAAGAACACACATAATAATGAGTGGAATGGATGCAGGAGTCATTAACAGGGAAATATTGTTGAAAGTCTGAATGTGACTTAGAAACACTAACAGATAGGCAACAGGATTTTACCCAGCTGTTTTTTTTTTTTTAGATTTTTCTCTTGCAATGTGGCAGTATCCTAGGTACTCTAAACATTTCAGGACAACATAGTTGCCATACTGTTAGAAACTAGACATAGAAACAAATTGGTTTACATAAAACAACACACACAGAGAAAAGATGCACACAGTTTAATTTGCCTATTTCATTATCTAGTTTCATTGGTTCACACAGTACCTTACTACGTGGTTAATGCTGTCCTTAACCTTCTCAGGACCCTCTGAGAGCCTCAGCCTGCGAATGTTGTTGTTTCCTACTGTAGGCCAATGCCTGGCTGTAATCCCCATGTTGACAAGCAAGCTAATTCTACGAGGATGCTGTGTTCCCATCTTTGTCTTTTGTGCTTGAAAATGTATTTATTCTTCCTTCATAGAATACACCTCTGCCACAGATTCTCCTGACTCCACATCTCCTAGCTATCTGCCACCTGTCTTTCCCCAGATCTACTCACTCTGTTTCCTCTTCAGAAAAGAGCAGCCCTCCAAGAGATAAGACTGTACATTCAAACAGGATAAAACAAGATACAATAAAAAAAGGCAAAAGCCCTCATATTAAGATGAAACTAGGCAACACCAACCCAGTAGGAGGAAAAGAGTCCCAAGAACAGACAAAAGAGTCAGGAATATGCCTATTTCCACTGTTAGGAGTTTCATCAAGGAAGCAACCATACGATAGACAAAGAGGACCCGTTGCAGAACTATGCAGGTTCGTCTTTGCCTTTTGCTCTCTTGTTTAACTCCCTCTCCATTAATATTTGATGGAAACCCCAATTGAAAGTTCCAGCCCACCTTTCAGGAGTCAGAACACCGCAATGTAGGAAATAAACAAAAGAACCTTGTGAAAAAATTTTCCTTTCTCTCAAAGTCACCTACTTGCCAGCAGTGTTCCCTGTGTGATACATTCATGATTTACATTCAGCACATGCCAGTTCTTATGTAAAACTAAAATATTGATGGGATTCATCCTGGCTAGAACACTTAAAATTTTAAACTGTTTCATACCTAAATATCTAGAATCTCTGAATTGAGCCTCAAAGAAGGCAGAAAAGTACTTTACCTTCTCTAGATCTGCATTTTAGATGTTTCTGGTTAACGAAGTCAATGCCTTTATAATGCTGCATAATTCATGTCCTAGTTTTCTTTTGGATGTTGTCATAAAGCAGTGACCAAAACCGAAGTGGTGGCTATAGATGTTGAGGGAAGCCACAGCTGCAACCCAATGCAAAACACGAAGCAGTATCCACAAAGGAATGCTGCTCACTGGTTTG
The DNA here is from genome assembly GCF_950005125.1 of Chionomys nivalis. Taxonomy (NCBI): domain Eukaryota; kingdom Metazoa; phylum Chordata; class Mammalia; order Rodentia; family Cricetidae; genus Chionomys; species Chionomys nivalis. The sequence goes on along the minus strand of NC_080107.1, from coordinate 35,422,711 downwards.
CTCCCAAAGATTTGCTCAGCTTGCTTATTTAATGTATATATGAAAAAATCTTTTAAATTTAATTTCCTTTAATTTGTGTATTTCCCCTGTACTTGTGTATGTGCCACACGTGCATGACTGGTGACTAAGGAGGTCAGAAGAAGGCACTGAATAGCCTGAAATGGGAGCTACAGGAGGGTGTGAACTACCATTTGGACGATCTGACAAGAGCATCAAAAGCTCACAAACACTGCGCCATCTTTCCTGCCCCAATTGTGCCATCTTTCCTGCCCCATAGGTTCTTAATTTGTTTTGTTATTCAATGTAAGATCATATGCCCAGGCAAATGACCCCAAGACATGCACACAGGCAAACATGATGGAGACAGTTTCTCAACTGAGGTTTATTTTCCCCAGATGACTCTAGTTTATGTCAATTTGCCAAAAACCAACAAGCACATTTCACAGTTTTCATTTTTAATAATAAAAGCCAAGACTGATATAGAAAATTCTTCATGTTCATGAACATTAACTGTTGAAAAGTAATTAGATGGTAAAAATATACATATAAATAAAAACAATAAAACATCATGAGAAATATATTCAGTCCATTAATGTTAGAAGCATGCACCAGGAAAACTGTAGCAAATACTTCTAGTAATGAAAAATTTCTAGAAAATTTTTAAATGCATTCTTTTTTTCATCTCCCAACCTCTCATGGTAAATATTCTTTACATTCACAAAAAAACTAAAATGTGAGGATCAGTGAAGGATTTACCTTGTTCAGTGTCTATAATAAGCATGTCCTCACCCTCACTGAGTCCTGGATTCTCCCTCAAGCAGTGACATCACTCCTTTGACTTCATGATTTCTCCTGCCTCCATATAATTAGAAGGTTTTTATTTCATATTCTAAATCAAAACACACTGTACATGTTATACTACATTTTTCCTGTTGCTGGAAAAAATTATGATCCAGAAATTTTGGATACTACAAAATATCCAGTTCTACCTTGGGGATTCTATGATAAATTATTTCATTGTCTTCACTACAATTGCCTTCTCATCCTAGAGTCGCCAAAGCCTCTACTGGAATGTTTAAACTCCCACCTTGAATCCCAGGCTGAATTAATCATAATTAGAATATAATCATATTCTGTCTGGAAAAGTTCTAAGTATCCCAGATTTAATATCTATCAAAAGGTGCTCATCAGTTCAATTGCCCTAACTTAATGCTTCCCAGAGCCTCTCACAAAGTTGCTTCAAATAGATAAGATTAACAGAACAATATTAATGACTTTAATTATGCTTTCATTTTAGTTTATCACAGCCTAAACATATAACATAGAAGTTCAAATATAAAGATCTATATTTTTTAGAATGAGATGAATACAATAAATGAAAATACTGATTTCTGAAACAAATAATATATAAATATATATTATATATTTATATTTTTTATTTTATATATTTTTTTGGTTTTTCAGAACAGGTATTCTCTGTAGCTGGAAGCCTGTCCTGAAACTTGCTCTGTACACCAGGCTGGTCCCAAACTCAGAGATATTCATCTGCCTCTGCCTCCCACATGCTGGGATTAAAAGCGTTCACCAACATTGCCTGGTTACAAATCATTGATTTGAAATAAAGTTAATAAAACTATAGAGGACACCTGAATTATAAGTCATCTTAGCTGTAAGTTCTCATCTCTGTGGACATCCCACAGTTCTCTGTGGGGACATCTCTGAAGCCACATATGAACTTAATCTGGGAAATGTGCATTATTTATACATTATCTCTCTCACCACAACACTAGAGGATAATGTGACTGTGAATTAAAAGAAACCAGCTATCAAACCCAGGTGAAAATAAATTATGAAATATTACACATATATGCAGCATGACAGATTTGTGCTATTTTGAGATTAGCAACAATAAAACCTTACTTTTTAATCAATATCTGGGAGTCTATATTCACATATACTCTTACAGACTACAAATCGAGAGTGGAAAACTCAGACTATAGTCTGGAAAAATAATCTTGTTTTCTTATTTTTAAAACTAAAAATTATGGCATATCCTTTTACATTATTCTGGCCTCCTACTGCTGTGTTTTCTCCTGTGAATTAATCTAGTAACTCATTATTTGTTTCACTTGTCTATTGTCTATTAGATTACAAGCTACCTGTAGCTATTGTTTGCATTTTCATTTATTTAGTTTAGCTATTCAAAATTAAACTGATGTTACATCAAAGAGATTTTTTTCCATCAGCTCATATTTCAGATATTCAGAAAGATTAGTCACAAACAATGTATCAAAGAGGATAAATATAGCAATAATATAGAGATTTAAAAAACCAATGACATCAACAGACAAACCTCAGAAAGAGAGATAGTGAGTCTTTCTTTGGGTTTTTCCAGCCTGGTAGAGAAATAGCTCTGTACATGTCGACTGGCTATGTGCACATTATTTCAACAGTTCAGATTTTATTAGCCAAATGGTGACCTGGAAATACTATGCTTATAAGAAAATAGGAAAAATTTGTTTTGACGGGTGAAGTATTAATGCTTATGATCCTTTAAATAAGATGTCCCCTATTCTTAAGCATGAACTAATTGAGAGTGGTTAAAATAAGAATAGTTTCTTATTTTGGCGATATTCAGCCACTGTGGAAGAGAACATAAATTATTTTTTTAACTTAATTTTATTTCATGTGCATTGGTGTTTTTCCTGCATGTATATATGTATGAGTGTGTCAGATCACCTGAAATTACAGACAGTTGTGAACTGTCATGAAGGTACAAGGGATTAAACCTGGGTCCTCTGGAAGAGCATCCAGTGCTCTTATCTCCCCAGCCCCACATTGATTCTGTTTTATTTGTTCTGGATATCCTTTAAATTGATGCCAAGATACACTGTATAATAATGTGTGTAAGATGTAGTAGATTCTTATATTCAAAGCCTTTTCTGCATGATCACCAAAGCATACTCTCTTGCAAACAGTAGTTGACCAACAGATGTTATATTTAGAATTTAAGTGCGCTCCCTGACTCAGACTGGAAGACTATACTTGAAGTGCATTGGAGTTCCTGTCTAGAATGAAGTATTTTTTCTTTACCTCATCTCTTAGTAAAACTAGTCTGTTCCTCTCAAGCTTTGCTCTCCCTAAACATTCCAGAGCGCTGCGTGCTAATGGGAAATATCATGATTTTGGACTCAGCATGTTGAAATGGGGAGGAATTGTTTTGTCGCTCTACAGAGCACCATTGGGAAGAAATAACTTCATAGTTGTGTGTCCTTGAGCATCCATAACCCTCAGTCAAGGAGGTAAGACAAAGTATCTGTTTGTATAAACATGACATGATGATTTTGATTGTTTACTGAATCCCTTCCTGTCAGTAGTGATGCAGAAAGATGTGTGCCTTTCCTGTCTTTATGTTTTCTTAGTACCAGGGAGGGATTCTTTGTGGGTCACTTAAATACCTCTCTCTCTCTCTCTCTCTCTCTCTCTCTCTCTCTCTCTCTCTCTCTCTCTCTCTCTCTCCATATATATATATCTTCTTGAGTATATTCTAGCTGAAGTGACCATGCCCCATAGGTATTATCTTAGTAAATTTAGGAAGAATAAGAGCCAAAACTATGTAGGCTGGCAACAATACTCCATGGTAGTGTGCTTGTCTAGAATACATGAGGTTCAGTATTTGATACCCAGGCAATGAAATATAAAAAGCAAAAAATAAATACCAAACTTTCTTGATCCTAAGATGAATCAGTTAATATGATAGTAAAAGATAAAATTTTATCTTAATTCATATGTAAGAAACTTATATAGAGAAAGGGTGCATCAGGTGTTAAAGGAAAGCAAGAATTGGTGGAAATGTAATTTGAGCACCTGACCTTTACTATAACACTTTATTAGGACTACTTCCATGAAAGTTCATTTTCTAATAAAAATTATGATACTGCCAATCCCATGGTAATGCAGAACATGTCTTGACTTCTTCCTATCTTAAGACATGGGCAAAAATGTTTAGTGTACAGTGTGGTTGTGTTTTTTTTTTTTTTTAAAGGCAAATACTGTTACCAATGAGCTTGCTAAGAGGTAATTAAAATAGTCTTGACCACACTCTTGGCAGCAATAGATGAAATACTTAGGAAACTTAGCTAATTGGGGGTAATCTAAATGGAGTTTGACCGTGAAACTTGTCTTTCTATGTCACCGCCTTCGCACACATCACATGATGCTATAGATATTACACCACAGTCTGGAGGGGCATTGGACCAAAGGCAGTCCTCTAATTTCCAGCTTCCAGTCTCTGAGACTGTGAGGGAAGTTTACTGCATTTCCTTTATTAGTTATCCTTCAACAGATATTTTGTTTTTTTAAAAAAAACAAAAAAACAAAAAGCAGAGTTATATATAGTGTGTGATGGCATCTAATTGAGGAGAAAGCAGCAGATGAGTAATAAAGGAAACAGATAAAACACAACAGGGATAGATGCAAGGGAAGGAAATTAAGTAGAGGAAGCGGAGCAGAGAAGTCATTGAAGGAAAGACACCGGAGGCAAAGAGAGTGGGTGTCGAAGAAGAGGAAAAGAGAACTGTTACGTTCAGAAATTTTCTTCCATGTTGTCTTTGGCTTGGGAGACTTGGTAAGAGATTCTGTTTGAATCCTAAATTCCTTTCATCCCCTTTGGTCAACTCAGCATCACTTAGATACCAACTGGTCACTGAAAAGAAACATTATGTAAAACTGTAGGTGATGAAACGTTAGGTTTGATATCAATAAAGTGTTCTGAAACATTATGACTATTATATGACATTTTGAAACTCATATTCTACTCTGAAATTATGAGTCCAGATAAGACATTATGCCATCACTATTTCTAATTATTAAAGTATACCTATATTGTACTGAAAATTATCTCTGTCTCTTTCTCTCATTCTTCTTTTCTGATAGAACCTCACTAATTTTCACAGAGTATCCTAGAAACAGTCACTTTGTAGCTCTCAAGTTGTTTGTCAATTCTCAATTCCCGGCTTCTCTCTTTCCAACTTACCCTAGGTACAATGTTTTTAAAAACAAACACACAAACAAATAAGCTTTATGCTTTTGGAGTATAAGATCCCTGAATTTCTGAGACTTGTTATTGAGAGCTGACAAGGAGACTAGAAGGAAAATTAGATTACTCACTCATTTACGATTCAGTACTGAAGTGTCAGCATTTACATTCTTATCATTATGCCTAGAATGAGGTTTATGATGCTTTGTTCTCAAATTATCTTGTCATGTAACTGATATAATAGTATCACTGGCAGAAAAAGAAAATTTTATCTAGTAACAATGCACATCACATTTCAGAGAGATATAAGTAGGCATGTTTGCATGTATATTCCATATACTTCAATTCCAGAATCTAATTCCTTTCCATCTATATGGGTAAATTCAGTTTTGTGGCATGAAGAGAGGAAATATGTCACATAATTTAAGAGAAATCACATGCTCAGGATAAGAAGAAAGGAGCACATAAATACTCCAGAGCTTGCCATGTGCAGGGATGGGCTGGGACACATTCAAAGTGCAAGCCCACAGACTTCTGTTAACACACTCTCTGTGTGGGTGACATGGAAATGGCCCTTGACGCTCAGGTGACACTTCCGCTAGCACCTGTTCTGACTGCCTCACTACTGCTACAGAAATACCCTCAGTCCCTAGCTGTCTACCTCTTGACTTTTCTTCGCACTGTTTTTATGAGTAGTTTCCTAAGCTTGTTGGCAATGGTGTAACTGACCTTCAGTGAATAGCTAAATCTTCAGTGTGACTCCGTCTAGCCCACACCATAGAGGCTTCCCTGGTGAGAAACAGCTGCAGACAAAATTTACAAATCCAATCATCTGTACTTGTGACTTTGATTTGAATTGCTAATTTGAAATAGTAACTTGTTCTCCCATTTACAGGCGAAATGTTCACATGCATTCAGAGGGGCATGTGTTGTACCACAATTCCATCTGTCACTAATTTGGTAAAATCTACCCTGTCATTTTTACATGATATGGTAATAGACAGCAGCAACTTAATTGCTTATTCACAAAACTATGATGTTTTGACAAGGCTCTTGTATACTTATGATAACCAATCCAGAACCAGGCATGAGAACTAGTCTGATTTCCAGAATATCTTGGTTCAGTAACTGTCAGGGAACCATTAGTAATGCTAGTCTTAAGATAACTAACACAGTGTTCTGACTTCAATAGAGATCATGCATGTATAACATATATAGGCGACCCATAAATATATGCAAGCACACACACATACACATTCAGCAAAAACAAACAAATCTTTTTTCCCCAATGGAAAAAAAATACATGAATTAATTAGAAGCCATACTAATTTATTTTGAATTACTTTCAACAGCCAGATTCACATAATGAACATTGTCTAGGTGACTTTTGACTCATGTCTCACAAGGCAAACCTGGTGGTTTAGTAGAAGTCTGTGAACACATACACTCACCTCATGTTAAATTATCGTCTCAGTGCTTCCCCACTCTGTCACCTCAGGCTAGAGATCAATCACTCCAATGTTAATTTTCACTATCTTTGAAACTTTAAAATCAGTCGCAATTTAGACCAAAGTTTAAAGCAGATAGGGTGAATATGCTTGCTGGTTGGCCCTATTCTTTATGTTCAGCCACCTTTCCACAGCATCCCAGAACCACCTGCCAAGAAATGGCACTGCCCACAATGATCCAGGTCATCCTACATCAATTACCAATGAAGAAAATGTTACACAACTATGCCCACAGGCCAACCTGATGAAGGCAATTCTTTCACAGAGATTCTCTCTTCCCTGCTGTGTCTAGCTGACACAAAACTAATAAACACAATGATATTCATGATCTCTTCTTTATTTTATGTGCATTGATGTTTAAAGTGCATTTAAATCTGTGCATCACCTGTGGCCCCGGAGCTTGCAGAAGTCAGAAGAATGCATCAGTTGCCCTGTTAATTGAGTTATAAATATTTGTGAGCCACCATATGGATACACATAATTGATCAGTATTGATCTCAGGGTCCTCTAAAGAACAGCCAGAATTCTTGTTTTGTTTTTTTAGTTTCCTGCTTTCTTTTGATTGAAAATAGATTTTTTTACATACAATATATTCTCATTATGGTTTTACTCCGCAATCTCCTTCAAGCTTCTCCTATTTGTAACTGATGAGTCAACAATGCAACTCTCCCAAAACACATGATTTTTGATGCTCAATCACACAATTTTAAAATTAATCTAATGTGCATATCCAAACATCATAATCCAATGTAGGTGAATATATAAATGAAATCTCTTAAAATATGTTCATATTGGATTTTAGAGGTCATGTGGATTTGAATTATATTATGCATACTACAACAACCACATAGAACTATACACAGAGAAAAATAAAATAAGCCTACTGCAATTGACAACCACTACATGATTAAAAACCCTGGATACTTCAAATGATAAGTAAATGAGGAGAAGCACCTTTACCAGAAGTGGCAGCTTGGATTCTGACACATCTGGGTGGGGACATTAGGATGGCAATCAAAACACAGATCCTACCTAGAACAGAACTTTCAGAATTCATGAGAACATATCTGTAACTTGACAACTGAGAGTTATTTGGAACCAAAATATCTAGAAAGAATGCAAGGAACCACATGCAATACATTCCATCTTGAGAAAGAAGAGGTAACTTTGGAGACAAAAATCATTGGGAATGAATATACTGTACTAAAACTAAAATTGACCATCACGCCCGAAAAGTTTTAAAAGTGAAAATTGTGCATCATGTTTAATTGTGACTTTTAACTTGATTGGATTGGGAGGTTTTTAAATTAATAAAACATATCTCTAGATGTGTCTCTGAGAGTGTTTGCAGAGATGTTAGCTAAAGGGGAAAAACCTGCCATCAGTGTGTGCAGTGCTGTAACAAGATTGGCAACCTCAACTGAATAAAAATAATGTATGGAAAACACTCTCTCTGCTCCTTAGCTTCTGAGAGGTGTCACAGCCTTCTGCCATGTGGCTTTGTATCCACAAGGGCAACAAACAACGAAGTTGGAAGCCTTACTGAAATCCAAAACAGTAAGCCAAAATGTCTCCTTCTTTTTAATTGTTTCATTTGGTTTCCTCTCAACTATCTGTCACAGCAGAATAAATAAATTGTAACATGAACTGACTGAATTCAGATAGCAAACCAAAAATAAACTAAACCTCTCATAAACTGAGGCCAAATTGAACGTTCCAAAGGGGAAAATATCCTTAATTTGAACTATTATAAAATGTTTAATAATATAACACAGATATTCAAAAGAGCTAAAAACTCCTTGAAGAAGGCAATAGATGGCTCACCATATAATTTGTTCCCTTGAGGACAGGAAAACATCAGTGAGATAGAATTAGCATTAACATCAAAAATCTAGAAAAATACACACACAATTAAAACTTTTAAAGAATTCTACAATTAAAATAGAAAAATTGCACCAGAAAACCAACTCACAGGTTTATCTTACTTAAATAAATAATAAGAGCACAGAAATCATCTGTATTACAATGTAAAATGTACCATCATGCCTAGGAGAATGGAATCACATTGGTGTTTTTATTTATTTATTTATTTATTATGTTTTGTCTGTTCATTTATTTGTTTGTTTCTTCTATGGCAACACTAAAAGCTTGTTGACAATGTTTACAAATTCACCCACCCAAATACCAAGCATTATTATTAAACTAGTGTTTCCTTTTTCCATCAGTTCTCTACAGAATTGTGTTTATAAAACAAGAATTCAACTAATATTATCATTTCAAACCTTCCTTTGGAAACTGCTAAATAATGCATGCTGTTTGCTATACTCCAAAAGTTTGTTATGTGTTCACAAGTCATTAGGAATGACTTGGCAAGTTTTTAATGATGAGCTCTTTCTGTGTTCACTTGGTATTATGACTGGAGAAAAGATGAAAGGTCCATGTTCTCTTTAGATCTGGTTGCATTATTGGGAGAATACCTTTAAACTTAATGTGCATATTAGGAATGGAAAATGAGGAAATGACATTGATATCATTGAGAATCAGACTTCTTCCCAAGAAGGAAGAAATATATGAGATAGGAAAGTTACTAAAAAACTTCCCATGTAGACTAGATCCATATATGTCTTTCTTAAGGTCCTCAATTTTGTCTGTGTTCTCTGGGATTGTGAATTGTTGGCTGATTTTCTTTGCTTTATGTCTAAAAGACACTTATGACTGAGTACATATGATAATTGTCTTTCTCGGTCTGGGTTACCTCACTCAATATGATATGTTCTAGTTCTATCATTTGCCTGCAAATTTCAAGATGTCATTTTTTTTTTCTGCTGTGTTGTACTCCATTGTATAAATGTATAACATTTTCCTTAACTATTCTTTGGTTGAGGGGCATTTAGGTTGTTTTCAGGATCTGAATATGACAAACAATGCTGCTATCAACATAGTTAAGCATATGTCCTTGTTGTATGATTGAGCATCCTTTGGATATATACCCAAAAGTGATATTGCTGGATCTTGAGGAAGGTTGTTTCCTAATTTTCTGAGAAATTGCCATACTGATATCCAAAGGGGCTGTACAAGTTTGCACTCCCACCAATAATGCAAGAGTGTTGCCTTTACCCCACATCCTCTCCAGCATAACTTGTCATCAGTGTTTTGATCTCAGCCATTCTTACAAGTATAAGATGGGGTCTCAGAGTTATTTTGATTTGCAATTTTCTAATGGCTAAGGATGTTGAGCATCTCCTTAAGTGTCTTTCAGCTATTTTAGATTCCTCTGCTGAAAGTCCTCTTTTTAGGTCTGTCCTTGACTCTATGTGCTAAGTCATGAATTGGAAGTCAGTCTAACCTCTTTGAGGAGGTTCTGGAACTTTTGGGATATGGCCCTTGCTGAGGGTAGTACATCACTTGGGATAGGATGTGAGAGTTTATAGATTGGCCTCCTTCTTATTTTTACACTGTCCCACTCTCTGCTTCACATATGGCATGAAATTCTTGGCAGTCAGCTTCTGGCTTCTGTTGCCTTGTTACTTTTCCCACCATGATGGACTCTATGCCTCTGGAACCATAAACTAAATTAAACCCTCTGTCCTCCAGGTGCTTTTGGAGAGAATGTTCTATCACAGCAACAGAGAAGCAACAGAACAGAATAAAAATTAAGTAGGACCCACATAAGTGATAAATCACAAAAATGTTACTGAAACTATATAAAAAATCTAGAAGAACTAGCTGACCTCTCTCATCTGAACCAAAGGCAAACATGTAACACGTTTAGTTAGAAAACTCTTTAAACGTAATACCAGCATGAAGAAAGATCTACCAGCCCAGACACTGAGTTCCTACACTCAGAGCTTTCCTGGACATTTTAGGAAAGCATGGATGCCATGAAGGCTTTTTTTTTTTTCCTATTTTCTTTTAAAACATGTTCAAGGATGCTATTCCGGGTACAACAAAGAAAAAAATGCAGTGTGTGATCCTTAATTAAATGTTGTAATGAGAGTAGTAAACACCTAAAAGATGCTACAGAGACTGGAAGAGTAAAAGTAGTTACAAAGTGAATGTATCAGCAAGAGTGGGCACCCAGTGTTCAGCTCCTGTATGTGGTCTTCTGTCCTCTGTTGATGTTGAAGAGTAATCATTCATAGAAGCTATTTTGAGATCACAAGAAATAATTCAGTTATGGCTGTTGACCTTTAGTGATTTAAGTTAAATTCATATTTCTTCGTACTTCAGTTTCCATTTTAACGTATTTCTCAGTTTTTCTGTAAATGTTTATAATGATAATTTCAAAGAAACTCACAAAGCATCATTTTTGTAGAGACTTCTGTTAATCTATTAGTTCTAGATGCTCCATTAGCTTTCTGTCCTTCCTAACCTGGAATACACTGCTCCTTTATTCCTAGCAGCAGCTGACACTGAAATTTCATCCTCGCATACAGAGTGCTGAGAGGATGTGATATATGGGAAGCCCCGCTGTTGGTATGACACATGAGTCACCGTTTCCTCCTTCTGCCCCGTGTAAGCATTTGTCATTCGGCAGGGTAATTAGAAAGCCATGACAAATGTCCGCCTGCCCAAATTACAAATGTCTGCACCTCAAAACAGGACTTCAAGACCCAATTAAAAGTATAATTACTTTATCAAATTCCACTTCCACCACAACCATTTCTGCTGAATCAAGCTAAACAAACCCAGTTTTCACCGTAAAGTAAAAGCTTTCTCTTCGCAAAGTTCTACAAATTGCAAATAAAAATGCGGAGAGGAGACTTTTATTTATTGTTTAATAAAGACTCATAAAACAAATGAAAAACCTTTATGCAGTAGTCAAAGTGGCACTGGAATCAGTTTCATACTATACCATGGCATAGCCTGTTCATAGCCTCCCATTTGGTATCAATTATTAGTCTCTACAACGTGGACTTGATGAATGTACCATGCATCACTCAACAGCAGCTCAGACTGACTAAGAGCAAATATGTCTTCTCTATTGTTTCCTTTCTCTTTTCTGACTGAAACAGGAAGCAGTAAGAAGCACAGGTTTCACAGAATCACCATTTGAATGGCTAGTTCACAGAACCCGGAACTTGCTCATTTCATCATCATCGGATGGTAACTCATTACCCGCTAGAAACCGAGGCTTTTACTTGTGACATCATCATCAGATAGTAACTCATTACCCGCTAGAAACCGAGGCTCTTCCTTGTGACATAAGTTAGTAACGCCCCAAGTATAACAGAGTGGGAGAAATAGGGTGGATGTGTGGAGTGCTGAAATGCAAAGCGTTTTCTAAATAACTAGGGAAAGTTGGTGCTCAGTACGGGAGCTTCAGGGCCCTGCGAAATAATCATAAAAGGATGCAGGCTGAGGCAATAGCAATAAATAACTCTGAGGCTCTCTATTATGCTTGAATTACAACAAAGAATCAGATCATTCATCAGGATATTTAGTACAGGTTATTTCAAGGTCCTTATTATTTAAGAAAGTATACAGAGAATGACAAAGGCCATATACATTTGCATATATCAGCTCTGTTTTGACATTTCCTCAAATGTTTGTATTCCCCAATACAACTTACTAGCAAATAACTCAGTTTTAGAAAACCACTGTCAGGGGGAAAATTACATCTTAAAGGGCTTTGCAAATTGACTTCTTAAAAAATGAATTTCCCTTCATATGTCTTTTGATTGCTCATCCAAATTACAGCTAGGGAACTCAAGGAAACTTTCAGCCAGCTTCCCACAGCCTGAAATGGGTTATTGAGGCATACAAAAATATACAAAAAATTACATCATGTTACTTCTGGGTATATAATCAGAAAGGATTTCTTTTCTCTCAAATATGGAACATATTTTAATATATGGGCAAAGATCAAACAAAACTAAAAACAAAACAAAACAAAAACTGAAATAGAACAACTAATTAAGTTTGTGTCCTACTTCGATTCAGCTCTGAACATGTCACAGCCCAGAGTGATCCTACAGAGAATCAGCCGAGAGACTGTCCAGATCATGTCGCCCATATTCATGTCTATAAGAGAGAGTCTTGATTGATGATGATTCACTGGGGAGATTAGCCCATTGTGAAGACCCCTGACTCTAGACAGGTAGGCCTGGGTTTTATAAGTAAACAAGCAGAAATTGAGTCAGAGAGAGACCCAGAAAAAGTAGCCTTTATGATTTTTGCTTCAAGTAACCTCCTTGATTTAGTTTCTGTTCTTACTTTCCTAAATGGTGTATTCTTAAGTAGAATTATAATCTGAAATAAAACCTTTCTTCGACAAGTTGCTTTATCCTAGTTTGTGTTACAATTTTTAATCTTATCTTTATTGTTTCAGTTTGAATTTTAAAATATATTTTATATTTCTTTATTTTTTATTAATTAATTAATTTAATTATTAAAGATTTCTGCCTCTTCCCCGCCACCACCTCCCATTCCCTCCCCCTCCCCCAATCAAGTCTTCCTCCCTCCTCAGCCCAAAGAGCAAGCAGGTTTCTCTGCCCTGTGGGAGGTCCAAGGACCACCCACCTTCATCCAGGTCTATTAAGGTGAGCATCCAAACTACCTGGGCTCCCACAAAGCCAATTAGAATAGAATTATATCACCTTTTTTTTTTTCCTTTTCTCCCTTCATTCCTTCCTAGGAAACCTCTCTCTAACCCTTCCCATTTTCCCTGAATCTTAAATGTGTAATTTCTTTTACTTTGATTATTATTATTACATATACACATGTGTGTGTGTGTATTTATGTGTGTGTGTTTAATTGGACTTAGAATCTACTTAACAGGAAATAAATAATGTCTGGTAGTAGAAACCTAGCCTACTGTGCTTTTTCCACTTTGCTAGGCGAGCATAATTTCTTACTATATGTTAACTCTTAATCTGTATATCCAGAGACAGAAAAGTGTGGAAATCACCCTTCATCAAAGATTGGTTTTTACAATAGAAGGAGACTATCACAGAAATCTGCAATTGAATGCAGGAAGAGATCAAAGTATCCTGGGGAACCCAGTCCCAGTGGAAACATTAACACCACAGCTCCTATACTTATACAGAGAACACCACAGAAAAAGAGGAAAAGACTATAGAAGCCAGACTATTAAGAAGTCTGCTGCCAAGCAGTCTCTCCTAGAATGGCTATAGAAACAGGCTGACCATGAAGTTTGTCGTAGCAGCAAAGAGAAAACTACAACAGCTGGTAAAGGAGAACCTTCTACTATAATCTCCTGAACCAGTGTGACTCCTAACTTAATTTTAAATATGTCCTTTATACTACAGGTAAGTGCACCTCTCATCCTTCACAAAAACTTTTTTTTGTTGTTGTTATTTGTTTATGTGTTTGTTGTTTTTTAAAATAACTCAGAGACCATTATGAAAAGCCACAACTGGTCAAAATGCAAATAATAATTAACACTTGGGTTTCCAACTCCAACTTATACATTCAAAATAAATGCCTAGACCTACTGATCAAGGAATAGAACACTAGAGAAGAAAGGGCCAAGAGATTTAAGAACAATATACTGGGAAGTATATTATATTACAATATAATATGTTATATTATATTATATATGATTGTAACTTCTATAAATGACAAGAAACTAGATACATGAAATCTCCATGGCCACCTAAATAGGACTGGAACAATCACAGCATCAGTTGACATTCCAGTGTAGATAACGAAAATCCCCTTTCCCCAACCCCAAATAATGATAGCTGAGAAAAAAATCAGTCTTCCCTAAGGATGAGTGCCCTAACTGACCAACCAATAGTCAGAGCTCAACACTAAATGTAAGGACATACAGGAAACACTTAGTTGATACATACATATATACATGCATACATACATACATACATTCACACATGTGCTCATGCTCATGTTTGTGTGTATGTGTGGATGGGTGGGTGGTTGATATGGTACATATAATAATAATTAAAAAATAAGAGGCAGAGAATTTGAGAGTAAAGGAGAGATTGGCAGGAGGAGAGGGGTGTCCTGGTGAGTTTGTGGCTGACTTGACAAGAGCTAGAGTCAGCTAAGAAGAGGGAAATTCAATTGAGAAAATCCCTCCTTCATATGACCTAATTTATTATTGATGTGGGAAGGAGGACCCATCTACATATACCAGAAGTAGTGCCATCATCACTGGCTAGGTGTTCTAGAGTGGCATAAGAAATTAAGATGAATAAGCCATGGAGAGCAAGCCACTAATCAAAGTTCTTCCATGGTTTTTGCTTCAGTTCTTGCCTTTATGCTTCTACCTTCAGTTCTTGACTTTTTTTTTCCCATCAGTAGACTGTGATCATGTAAGCCCAATGAACACTTGCATTTCCAAGTCATTTTTGGTAATGACATTTATTACAGGAACAGAAAGTAAACTAAGACAGAGGTAAATGTTGTAACTATACAGTAATTTTTGCAAAGGTATCATATAATACAGTATAAAATTATCTAATAAAGACCATTTTAAATTAGTTATTAGATAAGTAGATGATATATATTTATATATGATAAATGTATATGTATATATGATAAAATACAATGAATATGAATGCATTAAGAGAAAGAAATCAAATAGCTTATATTGTCTAGCTTAAATAAAAATATTAGTTACAAATGAAGCTCATGTGTATATTAACTTTCAGTACCTTCCTAATTAAGGAAGAATTTTGTTTGTATTGCTATTTTTTAATTGAAAATAGATTCTTACATCATACAATATTCCTAGCCCCAATTTCCCCTCCCTCCACTCCTCCTATCCACCCACCACCTTCCCTCTCCCTTTTATCCACACCTCCTTCATTTTCTCTTCTGAAAAGAGCAGGCTTACAAAAGACAAATAAGTACAAAACAAGGTATAAATAGACAAGGCAAAAGCCCTTATATTTTGCTGGACAAGACAACCCAACAGGAGGTAGAGTCCCAAGAGCAGGGAAAAGAGCTAGAGATACCCATACTTTCACTGATAGGACTTCCATAAAATAACATAACATATACACAGACGACCTGGTGCAGACCCATGCAGATGCCATGTTTGTCATTTCAATTTCACTAAGCTTATATGAGCCCTGATTAGCTGATTCGGTCAATAATGTTCTCCTTGTATCCTCCATCCTCTCTGAGGTTTTTTTGTTTTTTGCTTTTATAAAAAAAAATAAATATAAGAAAAATGCATTTATGTTCTAAACAATGGATAGTCAAATTATATTTAAACATATAATTTAACTTACCCGTAAAACCTTTTCATATGCCTATAATCCCAGCGCTCAGATACAGAGGCAGGCAGATCTCTGTGAGTTTGAGGCCAGCCTAGTCTACAGACTGAGTTCTAGGACTGCCCCCAAGGCTACAGAGATATTCTGTCTTAAAAAACAAAACAAAAGAAAACAAAAACTCTTTTCAGAATTACTTTTAGGCTTATAGGACAGAAAAGTGACTTCCTTGTATCCCCAGGGTGCTCACTCCCCCTCCAGTTGTGACCACATCTGTGAGGTTCAGTTTAAAGCAAGCCTCTCCTTAAGCACTATTATCACTGCATGAAAACTTTCCTGTGGAGACAAGGATTTATTCATATCGATGTGGAGAATTAATATTGTGCTATATCTAGATTGAATCCACAAGAAATCATAAGATTTTTAGAAATATTCAGCTCATTCAGCATTATGTCAAATAATTAAAAAATTATATTTATTTACCTGTATAACTACAGAAATATTCACATATCAGTAATGTATACACGAATTTTTATGCCTTCTTCAGGGAAAATGCATTAATTACTGACTATTGAAAAGCTGTGTTGTTGAATATAAATATGTTTCTGATATCTGATAATAAATAAGTAATTAAGTTCTCAACTATGTCATGCAGAGAATGAGCTGAAATATGGAAAGAAGTTTGGAAAATTATTTATAAAATGAATGCACTAGCAAAATTTGAGCCAAATATAACAAAACTATATCAGCATTTTATAATGTTTAAAATTTAGACAAAAATCAGTTGCTATTTACCAAGTTAATTAAAAACAGAATAAACTGTGTATGTGTGTGCGCGTGTATGTGCATGTAGGTATATGTGTAAGTGTTTGTGTGCACTGTGCACGTGCACACAGGCGTGTGAGTGTGTGGAGGTTAGAGGCGAAGCTCATGGTATTCCTCAATCCCTTTCTGTCTTATTTTCGACACAGGCTCTTTCAGTAAACCTGGGTGTCACAAGTGCATGTAGACTAGCTCCCGTTCAGCATATAAAGGGGTCTCCCTTTCTCTGCTCCTCATAACTGTGGATATAGGGATGCAGCACTTAACAAACTTTTATTTTGGGACTGAGGAGCAAATCTTGTCCCTTTAGACATTGACAATGCTTTTCTAATGGAACTGCCTCCTGAAGCCATGAGCCTCTTTACGTCAAACAGTCCAGACCTTTATGTATCTTAAGAAATTGCTGATCCTCTGATGAAGTTCTCAGTCACAGAAACTTAACATGTGTTATCAACAAGATAACACATGGGAGCGACTTCTCTTTTTCTACATGCATGGTAGGATTAACACGAATTCCAGATAAATAAATTAACATTCACTAAAGTTGTTTAAAAAAAAAGTTGTAAACTGGTATAAAATACTAATGATGAAACCTGAAAATATATGCATATACTCTAAGTTCCTAATTTGGCATTTATAAAAAGGGTCTAGGTTTCAATAAGGAAAACATTCCTGCCAGATCTAGAGTTCCCTCTTACTCATAATCTGAAGCATGAGATTCAGTTTAGTTGTTGCTCTATCCACAGTAGGTCACAGTCTTAGGCACACAGGATATAAGCAATGAAACAATATGTAGGTGAAGCTTACATGAGTTTGTAATGAATATATATGCATATATATATGGTGTTTATCAATATATATTATTATACTGAGAACATATATGTGATAAATATCAATATTGGTGAGGTTTGAAGAATTAGGTAATGACATGCTATGTTGACTAAAGTATAAAATATGGAATTTTATAAGAATTTTTTTCTACTAATTAGCAGAATCAAATCATGTGTACACAGAGTAAGATTTAACAATAAGAAAATCAGTAAAACAAATGTCATAGTTGTAACTATGCTTTCAAGAATAATATATCTCTGTAGATCTACAGTGTGAAATATAATTCAGGATGTGAGCCAGGCATGGTGGTACACAACTGAATCTCAGTACTTAGCAGGGTGAGGTAGGGGGATAAATGTGAAATTGCTGCTGCCTCAGCTATAAAGTGATTTCTAGCTCTGTCTGGGCTTCAAAAACCATATCAAATCAATAAGAAGAAAACAAACAAAATTAAAGAGAATTGATTCTATTTATCAACAATAACAGACTAAACAGATTGAAATAAATTATTACTTAGAGACTAAAACTAAGAAATTTTAGCAAAATTAGATTCCCAGGAAGAATTCCCTTGAATGACACTGTAGTCATGATATTGGAACAACACTACCACCATATCAAATTAGTCAACCTTCTACCATGAAGTGGGAAGCGGTTCGTGAGTTCCCATCCCGAACTGAGGAGCTATGGACAGCTTCTGTAGGAGAAAAAGATTTTTCTAAGAATGCAGCCCATGATAGGTTGTTCATTCTCCAGCAGATGGTCCTTTATCAACAAGAATATGGGCAGCATAAATTGGAATCTGTGAATTAGTATTAGCGTAAAAAAAAAAGGAAAAGGGGGAATACAAAACTGATATGATAAAGATGTAAGGGAGGAATGGGACCTTGAGGATGTGAGGGAGTAATGCAAGGTGAATATGATCAAAATAATCTCATTACATTCTCATAGTTAACAAAAATTATATTTTTATTTTTAGAAATTTTCTATTTTTGACATAATAAAGCCACACCATTTCTCCCTTCTCTTTCCCCCATTTGAACACTCCTGCATACCCCTCCTTGCTCTTTTTCAAATTCATGCTCTCTATATTCATTAATTGCTGTTTGTAATTTTTAAAGTATGAATCATAAAATTCCTGTTGGCACATCTGCAGCAGAATGACCATGGGCATTCATGGGCTGAAGCACAAACCAATGCAGAGTTGTCATTTTTGTTGTTGATGATGATGCAAAAATATTCACATGCTTGGCTACATACTTCCAAAATAGGGCAATGGTCCAATAACTGTCTCTTGCCAAAGCGGAAAATCATATGACTTGGAGTTACAACGCTCACCAGGCAGCCCAGTGTGACTGGATGTTAAAATGCCTGTCCCAACCTCTTTCAAAATGACTTGAGCAATAGGCATAAAATTTTTCGTCTGAGATTTTCATAAAGACACATTTATATGTCAACACTGCAATTATTTGCTTGAATGCTTTTGTGTTTATAACACTACTGCAATAAAGGCCACAAGAAGCTGAAAGAAGACTAGCAACCAATTGTGATGGGTGGTTTTATGTCAAGTCGACACAAGGGATAATCATTTTGTAAGAGACTCAATTGAGAAAAGCCTCCATCAAATTTGCCTCTGGCACATTTTCTTGATTGATTGTTGACGTAGGAAGGTCCAGCTCACTGTGGAGGATGCTACGTCTTGGGCTAATGACCCTGGGTGCTGTTATAAAACAGGTTGAGCAAGTCATGGGGAGCAAGTCACTAAGTAACTCCTCTCCATGGCCTCGGCATTAGTTTCATCCTTTAAGTTCCTGCCCTGTTTGGTTTCCTGTCCTCACTTCTCTCAGTGACGAACTATTGCTGTGCATCTGTAAGCTGAAATTACTCCCAAGTTGCTTTTGATCATAGTGTTTTCTCACAGGAAGGGAAATCTCAGAAACCATAATTAAGACAACTGTTCTGGGTATTGAATTAGGTGGAGAATATAAAGGTTTCCATGGAGGGGTGATATTTCCCTCATTTGGTAGAATCAGAGTCAACATGCTGTCAAATTTTTTAAAAGAAAATACTACATTTTACTTTCCAGAAATGAAACTTGCACAAGTATAGGGAGAAACTAATACTAAAATAACACTTCTGCTGCTGCTGCTGCACAAGTGATTTGAATTATATTTAATCTTGGTTTTCAACAGCACAATAGCTTAGAGCTTATTAAGAAGGAAAAAAGCAAAGCCTAAAAAATTAGTAGCTCCAATGGACAGAAATGTTTTCTTATTAAAGAAAAAATAAGTATTTTCTCTTATTTACATGGTGTGTAAATTTACATGACTCAAAGAAAAGTCCACACTTGTAATTTCAAGTAACCAAATTGATTCTCAAAGTGTAATATTTGTAATTTTGCCGTCGTGATAACGGAGCACCTATTGGAAACTTTTCCAGTATAAATGGCACAATGATGTAAACAAGATCCTATTTCAGGATCTAAAAAACATTGAAGTGTAAAAGAACCCAGGATAATTTGATAGAAACTTGTAATCCAAGATGTTTCTTTCTTTCTTTTTTTTTTGATTCTTTCTATAATATATTTTTACCTTTTAGTTTTGCTTTATAAATAATACTATTCAAAATTTCCCCCTACTCCCCTACTCCCATTTCTCTCCCACTCCCCCACTCCTCCTCCCCCTCCCCCTTTGGGATCCTAGTCTGTTTGGATGCACATCTTCCTTGGACTGGATGCAATGGGGAGGGCCTTGGACTTCCCACAGGGCAGGGTACCCTGTCCAAGAAATTTCTGTCATCAATTAACCATTTGTCTTTTCTTCTTTTTTCATCCTTCCCATTTTCTATATTAGGATAGGAAACAGACATTCTCTGCATTTTCTGGGAGTTTTCTAAGAGTAACCTTTTATTTTGAGTTATATAAAAATTGTACCAGTTGATAATGTCTAAACATACTTATCATTTGTTTAGATTATCAAAACCTAAGGGCACTGTAAATGGACAGATGTGTAATGTTTGGTTTCCCTCAAATTGCTTTCACAAAAGATTGAATAATCGTACCTCTTCCCTGCTCCCAGTATCAAGATCCGGAGAGTATTTTAGCCTTTACAAGAAAAATCAAATCATCTTTGAGGTCACACCAACTTGGTGAATGGGAGGTAATCTTAGAGGTTATTTATCAGGGAAAAAAATTCTCCTGAAAATGTATTTGGATTGATTGACTGTCTGAGAAGAGGCAGCAGATATATTTTACAAGGTCAGTGTGCTACAGTATAATACAGACATCATTATCAACCCAGGTCAATATGAAGATTTCACATTTAATATTGAAAATGTTATATGCTTATGAATGGATATTATGATTTTGTATTAGATTTTTAAATTGTTATGTGCTTATAAAATAGAATTTTTATGAAGTATATCTGAATATTGCTTTTAAATTGGCAGTAATAGATCCTGGCTCACTTTGTTATTAGTGAAATTTCTTATATAGTGTGGAAGAGGCTAGATAACAGAAAATTGCAGAGCAGAGTCATGAAGAATGATGACATGGGTTTTCTTCCACCAGGGTGAACTATCATTGCTGAAATTGCTGCAGCACTGAAACATGACTGATAAAGTGTCTAAAGCCAAAATTAAGGGTTGTTTAAATAGGGATTGTGCACCTGCTGTTGGGTATTTAAGGACGGAAGAAAGATATAACCACCTTGCTCTTACCCTACAAGCTCCAGAGGGATATTATTTCAAGCAATGCCATGGAGCAACGCTTGTCTAGTGATAGTATAGTTTTATAAAGTGAACATTGCCAATGAGCAATTGCCAGTTTATGAAGATCCCTGCATATTGAATGCTCATGTACTGTGTGATAGTGTATAACTTAGATGAATATATAGAGGAAGAGTGAATAGTATTTTTACCCTCTGCTTTAGTCTCCCAAGTGACAGTATAAACATGAGTAACCATGCCCAGATTAACAGTAGGTAAGTCAAACTAAAATTAAATTTGAAAATTTAAGATATAGAAGAAAAAATTCTTTATTTTCTACCATCTTAATATGTTGCAACTCTGTCTAGATAAAATAATTTACACGAATATGGGCAGAGAAATAACTGAAATAATTAATTACATGGGATTAAGCAAAATAAAGATGTGTCCAAATGTCTCCAGACAGGTAGTAAAACACTGGAATGGTTATAGGACATTGATGCTGACATGTGACATATGACTAAGTGCTCAGTTTAATTGACTCAACACTACCCTTTTGATGGTCAGGGTATAAAGTATAAATTAATGCAAGAAAAATATGGCACAGTTTTCCCCAATTAAACTTATAAATTAATGTGTGCTGATGCCATTTTCATTTTAGATACTGCTAACCTTCCCATCTGTGGAAGATAATCCCTTTATATTTTCATCTATTAAAAATGAACAAATTGCCAGGTGGGGGCGGTGGTGCATGCCTTTAATCCCAGCACTCGGGGGACAGAAGCAGGTTAATCTCTGTGAGTTTAAGGCCACCCTGGTCTACAAGAGCTAGTTTCAGGATAGGCTCCAAAGCTACAGAGAAACCCTGTCTCCAAAAACTTCGAGAGAGAGAGAGAGAGAGAGAGAGAGAGAGAGAGAGAGAGAGAACACATTAATGATAACGATATATAATATATAGTTTAACTTTAAAGAATATACTCATGATGTGATTTTTCTATGGCACAGACTGAAGAGCAATTATCTATGAGTATTTATTTATTCATTTTGGCATAAATAAAAAAGATAATTTCCCTTTAGCCATATTTAATAGGTAACATTTATCTTCCTGAACTTTTCACCATAAAAAGAATTTTAGCTCTGATAAGATTCCGTTTTATGGGTGTTGGAGGTTGGATATATTATAATAAAGCTACTTTGCATTCAGAAGCTTCCTAAGAGTAAAAAGAAATGCTATCATTGCAATTTAGGTTAAAAAAATAATTTCAACACATCTATCATGTCTTTGTATTGAGTCAGATTAAAACGTGAAGTTCAAAATATGTCAAATCATTTTTAACATCTTCCCTTAATTACCATTACTGCCCCATAACTGCTATGCATGCTATACTTGCTTAACCCTTTTCTGAACAGTCTTCTTTTTTCCTAATTACTGAACCTTATAGTGGTAATATTGATGGGCAGTCTAAGGCAACTGCATTTTCTTGGGAAGAATATGGTTGATATTACCGAATAACATATTCTTATCTGTTTTATGTGATCAAGGAGGACTGTGTATTTGTGTCTGTGCAAGATTTCACCTCTGTTTTGAATGAACACAAATTATATCTCACAGTTATTCATACTCATAAATGTCATAATTTACAGATATCCCTTTGATTCTGATCTGCTACTCAACCCAAAGGATATGGAGTTGTTACCAAACATCAAAGCACTTGGGACACTACTACTGTTAGCAGAGCATTTATTACTCTTGAAATGTAAATGTTTCAGGTGCCAAGAATTCATATGTATGACATAAGTAAGTTGAAGGGAAGGCATGAAATGGAAGACAGTGGTGTTAATTACTAGAAAGTACAGATCTTAATTTCTGTTCAATTTGTGTAGTGCAACGGTATAACAAGTGTTCTGACACCAAGAAATGTTGTTTGTAACTTTGCTGGTAGTTGTTCTTACTAGGGAATCCTGACTGCTCTTCAGACTGGAGAGGGAGAGGGAAAGGAGTGGGAGAGGGGATAGGAGTGGGAGGAGGGGGAAATTTTTTCAATTAAAAAATAAATAAAAATAAATAAATAAATAAAGAATTCTTATCTAAAGTACTGATCAAGAATTATTATCAGGAAGTTACCTATAGAGAGAGCTTTACAACTGTAGAGTTCAGTTGACTTTCAATTTTCCAAATATGTTGTTTTTCCTATGAACACACCATCTTCTGAGAACACAAACAAAAACCACAATCATGAAACAATAAAGAGTTAGGCCTTATTTTTCACTCTGGAGAGAAACACTGATAAAATGTGTGCTAAAAGTGAAAGTCACATGATCTAATTCTGCTTTGGAACATATGCACTTCAAACTTTTGTTCCACAGAATACTAGAGAAGAATTGTTTACCGAAGGCTGAGAAGAGTCAGGGTCCTTAAGGGATGGAGAAAGTTTAAGCAATGGCTACTTTCTGTTAAGTGCGTGTGTGTGATTGCAATGTGTGATTGCAAGTGTCCATGACAGAGATGGCTGGTAAAGCTCAGGTTTCAAATAGCTAGAGAAAAATGGTGACATTACCATGATAAGGAAACAGCAAATGGTTGGGGAGACTTGATTCAAATAAAATATCACATAGCATCCCACTAATACCTACAAATACTTATTTTTCTCAAAGGTAGTGATTTCAGTCTGTATCGGGAAATGAACTAATAGATTTAGCCCTATTAAATAAACTGCAAAGGAATACATAAGATTGAAGACTTTAGAAGACAGCACTTTTAACATAACATTTTCAGAGCTTATTGTCAACATTTCTCACTGCAGTCACTGTGCTTACAGGAAATCCTCGTGCAATGTAGCCGCATCTTATGAAATAAGCAAGGATTAGGAAGGATTGTAAAAAATCCTGTTGCTAGAAAGATAAATGAAAGGATAATCCAACAGTAAAACTTCCATCAGTACAAATAAATGACACCAAGAAACCTCTAGAAATATAGCTTAATAAGAATACCCTTTATATAAAATGCATAAACTTTGATAAAGAATGCCAGAATTGAAGTTACATCAAATGTGAGCGTGTGTGTGTGCACACAATTAAATAGAGTTACCACAATTGGGGTGGCAATGTTTTGCCCCAAATTCATAGATGTCTAACAAAATTTGCAGTTTCAATACAGAAATCCTTCTGAGTTGTTGGTCAGGGAATGCAAGAAATTATCAAAATAAAATAAGTTATACCCTGGACTTTGGTTGTCAATCAAAATGTGATGGTAAGACTCAATTCCTGAAAATACCACACACTCCTACTAGAGGAATTGGGGGAAATCCTTTTGGAACAGCCTTCGCCCCCTCCTCCCTGGGGACTAGTTTCTTTAATAACAGAAGGTGCTGTGAAGTCTGCCAATGGAGGAGAACAATCAGTGCTCTTACTCAGCTTTAATGCCTATGAACCCAACAAAGACCAGGATGGCAAGCTATTCTGAAAGGTGAAAGAGCAGGATTTTTTTTAATAGTGGGAATTTTAAAGAACGTGGGATGTATATTTATCATAAATACAAGACACAACAAAGCCAAGAAAACATACATATGCATGCACTTCTGGGTATTTAATAATAGGGACTCAATGTAAACACAAACTATCCAAAATGCATAGTATACACTATAACACTAAATCACGTCTTTACAGGAATGATTGAAGTACATTCAGATTAGACTGCAATGAAAACATATACATAGAGGAAAGTATGTAGCTATACTTGAAGTGGCAGTTACTTGGCAGGCTAAGGCAGAAGTGTAATTTTAGTCCAGATGTCAAACAATATCAGCTCATGCATCATAATTAATTTTTCTATATGATGGATAGAATTGAGGTAGAAGACAGATAGGTAGATAGACTGATAGTAGATAAAGCATAAACATTCATTCATTCATTTCTCCCCACATAAAAAGATTTAAGGAATTCTTGCATTTGATATGATGACACGAGCTTTATAAAAATAGAACAATATAATTTGCTGAGATACACTTTGATCGCTTCCTCACAGAAATGCTAAATAAAACACTGACAATTCTGAGCCTAATCTTTTTACGAAGAATATCAATGAGAAGAGTTTAAAAGGAGCATTTAATAACTATGCTCTTTATACATGTGTTTTGAAACTCACACTTCACGGGATTACTTTCATTAATTTGTTTTTTATTTCTAATATCTCAATAGGGAAGGTAAAACTGTGCCCTTTTACAAATGAGTAAAAATTTGAAATAGAGAAAAGAGTGGGAGAAGACATAAAAAATGAATATAGACATTTTCCCATGACTTTCTATTTCCCAACTGCCAGAAATTCCAATTAAAATGGATATTGTTCAAATAGGTTAAGATTACTGAGCGATTCACACATATGTGATGTTTTTCCACAAAAGGTAAGATGTTTATTCCAATTTAAAATAAGAAGTGCCTCCATCATATGATAAGCTCAGGTTTCAGATACCCTTATTCTTTTGTTTTAAAGATTGAAAAGACATTTGAGTCTTGTTTTCCAGTAGTTCTGGGAGCTGAACCTATGACCTATGATTGCTAAGGAATTGTTCTTTCAATGAGATCTATCCCAAGCTGACATTTGAAATGATCTATATATTCTCATAATTTTATTGCTTAAAATGGACTCAAATATCATATAGACTTTTGGTTTCATTAACCAGTTCACTATACTAAACCTTGATAAGTTGCATTCAGGAGTTGCGAATAGGAAATTTGGAAATACATTTTTTTAATTAATAAAGATACCAAAATTCTCATCTATTATATTTGCAACTCACTAGGAGATAAGCTTAGACAAGTGATTTTTACATGTTCATAAATCATTTTGCAATTTGAAAGCCAAAAATTTGCAATCCTATCAATCATTCAGGAATTAATGGGATATAGTCACAGAAATAGGAAATTAGTATGCAATGGAGTCTGCTTGTATGTTTCAGTGGAGAAATATTGAAAAATTGGCCATAAATAATTTATTTATCATGTATGTAGATTTTATAAAATCACATCTCTTTAATATGGTTCCGTGTTCTTCTTTTATTTAAAGTTAACAAAGAAATAGCAACAAACATAAACCAAAATACACTTGCCATCT
The DNA here is from genome assembly GCF_950005125.1 of Chionomys nivalis. Lineage (NCBI taxonomy): Eukaryota > Metazoa > Chordata > Mammalia > Rodentia > Cricetidae > Chionomys > Chionomys nivalis. The sequence continues at coordinate 35,396,497 of NC_080107.1, read as the reverse complement.
TTAGGATAAACAAAAGAAAACCAAGCCCTCTGACTTCCACCATATTAATTTTTATGGGGCTGTCTTCTTACTCAGGAAGTGATACTAAAGGACGAACATTCAGACTGTCTGCTTACATCACAGCAAATATAAGAAGATCGCTGAGGGGTGTGAGCTAGTGTGAGCTGTGGGCAGTCAATGAATTTGTATTTGTTGATAAGTCAGGTGCCAAGTGGCAAGGCAGTAAATACACAGCAGCAGAGGCCAGGAGAGATGGTCAACAGATAGGAAAAAGATGATATTCTTTACTATCCACACAATGGAAACTATGTGGTCAACTTTTTTATTTGTTTTGAACAGATTAGAAAATCTTAATACAACTATCAATTTTATATTTAAATTTATGAGGCCCATCACATTCTGACCACTGTGACAGTTTTTAAAAGGTACACCAGAAAGCAGAGAAAGTCCACCTCCATATGACTCTACTGCAAACTCACTGTGATGTTTTCTTGTGACAAGACCTCCTTCAATCTCTACCGTGGCTTCAGAGGATTACATTTGGTTCCAGACATCAGTGACACTTGAGGGCTTCTAAGAGTGAATGACTGAGTACATCCATAATTGTGAACAATGGCTTAATTCTTACCCCCTGTTAAGAACTGAAGCTGCTTTATGGTGGGGGAAGAAGGCTCTGTCCTGGCTAAGAGTCTCCTCTCCCTAGATTTCCTAGTGCTAGATCATGTGTAGCAAAGATGGGCTGGTATTTTCTACTTCTGAAAAACAATGAAAATGTAAAAATACAGATGCTTAAGATACTGCTTTTCAATCTAGCTCATCTGATAATTTGTTTTTTAATATTTGGAGACATGTAACTGAAGTTCAAATTAGGGGTCAGTCTCTATTAAGAGAATACTGATGAGGAGGAATGCAAGAAAACAATTAAGATGTGGGATTCCCCTCTGTATGCCATAAATATATTTTATTAGCATTGGTTGATAAAGGGCAGAATATAGGTAGACAGAAAAACTAAACTGAATGCAGGTAGAAAGAAGGCTGAGTCAGACAGATGTCATGTAACCACCCAAGAAGCAAGAGGTAGCAAACCACAAGCCTCATGGTAAAATATAAAATAATACAAATAAGTTAATTTAAGATGTAAGAGTTAGTTAATAAGAGGCCTGAGCTAATAGGCCAAACAGTGTAGTACTTAATATAGTTTTGTGTGATTATTCAGGTCAGGGTCACTGGGAAATGAATGCACAGTATCCACTTACACAATTATGTAGCCATTATCTTTAGTGAACATTTTGCTAGAGCTCAGGGCTTTTTTTCTCTGTCTTTAGGCACTGGGTTTGTAAAATTTGGGGCAGTAATAAACTATATAAGAGATAAGTAATACCAGCACAGGGCAATAAGTGAGCTCCAAATCAAAAGGCTTGTTTAATTCCCAACTTCTATATGAAAATCCAAGCACAATAGTGTGAACATGTAATGCCTGCCCTTTGGAGATGGAGACAGGAGGATAGGATCCATCATAATTATTGGCCAGTCAAACTACAACTCCAAGGTTAGATGCCATCTCAAAAAAAAATAATGAAGACATTAGCATTGATATTGACTTTTGACCTTCACAGCCACAAGTATACACATACAATCACACTTGTATATACATGTGATCACACACAAACACGTGTGCATAAGATAAGATAAATATAAAAGATGTAACACTAGATTATAAGAAAATCCTATTTATGTTTCTTGTAAAAACATTGATTTGTGGAAAATAGTGATACCCTGTCTCTCTATATCCAAGATAGTGTATCTCATACAGCATATTGAATATGTTATATTTTGACAGCTTGACTCAGTTTACATTGCTAAGAAAAGAAGTTTTTTTTTCTCTGTTTCCCAAAGCGCCCACAGTCTATCTACTTCAGTACACAAACTAACATTAGGAACACTGCCTTGTATTTTACGACTTAACAAAGATCACTTGGATAGCAATTTCTCTTTCAATTTTTAAATTATTTAGTGACAGATTAAAACAATATCAGAATGCATATTGTGCTTTTATTACACTAGTACAAACATTTCAAGCAGTACTTTCGCATAGAAAGTGTTCTAACGAGTGCTTAGCATAATCCTCAAAGGCCTATTTATGCCAAAATACAAAATACATACTTGACACATATATGGAAGTCTTGAAAAATCGAAAATACTTTCAAGTATGTAGGATTTTAGGTAAAATATTTCTCAACTGCAATTTCTTCAACAGCATATAAATTTGAGGGACGCATAATCTTAATGTAGTTCACATAAAATTTACAGTGATGAACAAAAACAAATAAAACCACATCAACAAACTCAAAAGTAACTTGAATATAAAGTAACTGGCAAAAACCCTATTTTTCTCTTTTGACATGAATATGTACCATATAGCACTGTTGAAGCTGAGCACCTTTACTGCCTAATGACTCAGTTGCTCACAACTTATCTTACCAAGTACTGCGCTATTACTACAGGACATTATGATATTATCTAACCTCAATCTGACATGGCTGATGACATCTAGAATGTTTAAGGTGTAACACATGCTACCAAATCCATCAGAAGTGTTTGAAGAGCTGTAGGCACAGCAATTAGCAAGCTATGTTTGCTTTCAACATTGCAAGTAATTATTGACAAAAAAAGAGAACTAAAACAAAATTATGACATCAAATGATTAAACTCAAAATTTTATGATTCAGGGTCAGAGAGATAGTTCATTGGTTAAGAACATTTGCTTCTCTTGCAGAGGACCTGACTTTGATTCACAGTCACTTATACGGTATAGTTCACAAAATTCCTTAACTCAAGTTTCCTGGACCACTTCTGACCTCCCTGGGCATGAAGAACTCGCATGGTGAATATATATACATACTAGCAAAACATCCATTTATAATTCCAAAATAATTTTTAAAAAGTTCATTTAAAATACTATTTTAATGCATATGTGTATATAAATCACAGAAATTAATTTACTTCCACATTTGAGTTCAAGAGTGGTGCTGGAGATACTCACATGTGTGAATTTGTTTATTGATAATTTACTAGCTATACCATCCTAAGTCATGTTTCGTCTACCAGTCCCAATAAACATCACCACAGGATTAAAATCTGACACCAGGTATACAACCTAACCACTCTTGCTATCTGATGGCATTAGTCCACAAATTGCATGCTTTTTAATAGGTGTATTTTTCCTAATCTGGGATCAATTGATTGTGAAGATTTAAGAGAGAAATTAACTTAGTATATAAATTGTAGACCTGTGATTTGTGATTTGTAGATCAATAAAATTTCCAGTCATTCAATATAAGTAACAATTTATTTCAACAAAAAACACCCTCAAAAGGTCATTTGAGGATATGATGAGGAAAAAAAAATCCTTTTGCTTCATATATATATATATATATATATATATATATATATAAACTTGAATACGAAACAAGACATAATGAAATAAACAAGTAGCTAGTCTAGCACTTCATTGTTCAGTATCTAGGCTCACCAATTGATTGCTAGCATGAAAATCAGCATGGATGATGTTTATTATGACTGATATTATCTGACCAAGTAGGATAGAGTCAGCAACATATAATTCCTGCACTAGATGAGACAGTCAGAGTGTGTGAGCAGAATATTTTACAGAAGCCCAAGTGAGTCTGGATCAACATACACAAACCAAGGATCCCACCTTCCACTTTAGGTCTGACTCCACATTAACCCTCAGAGCACTGCAGATGTAAATCCATGACGATTTTGTTTCTTTGCTCTATTTTTCCAGTGTACATCATGAATGCCATTAATGACAAAGAATGACCAGGAAGTCAGACTGACTGCTTTCTGAAGGAGAAAACTCTGTGATACGGAGAAACACATCACATTCTTACACTGTCCAGAAATATTTGGTAAACATCATGCTGGCTGAGCTATCACACTGGCAATCTCCGAGATATCCCAAATAAATAAACCTGCCCATGTTTCCAAACTTTTCTCCACAGAAGGCTGCAACTGTTTCATGAGTTTACATGCAGAATCTCTCACATAGATATCTGACACTGAACAACAGTCTAACTGTGAACACTGCCAAACTGTGATTTCCGAAACGACTAGTCATCTTGCTGAACTCAAACACCTTATATTCTACTGAATCTGAAAGTAAATGAAAATATACAATAGGCATAGGTGTGCGGAGTTAAGCCTTTAGATTTATCCGATTTTTTTTGCTTTCATTCTAATTGACAAAATCATATTTCCTTCCCTCTGAGATTTGCTTATAAAATTCTGGCCTTTGTCTCATTCAAACAAAACAGCAACAAGCTGTCTATAGGCTCATTGCCTCTGGCTTTGTTTTGTACCTTCCCCAAAGACTGCCAAGAAGTGATGGAACCAGATGATGCCCATGTTCTCTACACCCTGAAGGATGCCCCCAGCATGGTTTTCTTTGGATGGTGATAAGAGCAGTTACTTTAGTATGGGGGCATACATCTCTGGTCTTTGAAATTAAAATAACTCACTGAAGACAAATCTTTAACTTATACGAGATTGAATGGTTGAAAAGACAATGATCAACCTGACACTTTGTTAATTGCAGGAGCTTCACTATACTCGGAATAAGAAAATGAAAATATTATCAATACAAGTTCGCATATGATAGACAATATATTCTTCGTATTAAGTGCTTTTCAAGATCTATTGTCTTCATCCACCTCTCTTTCCACGTGTGAAAGCTCCCTGCATCTAAAGGCAGTGAGAAAACAACCCACAGCAATGTCACATAAAACACGCCAGCAGGAAGTACATTTGTTGTGGCAGCAAGTGTTACATCCTTATTATCAGGAGATATTACCTGCATGTCACCACTCTAAAACCCTTTCCATTTGCCATAATTTGTTACAGAATAAAGAGGTTTGTGATAACAACAACCAGGTGATGTGCAGCGTGGAAGATGTGCAACCTTGTCATTCCAGAATGAAATAATTTATTGCTTTATAGTACTCTATTCAAATACTGGCTGAAGCTGCCTGCCTGACTACATTACTGTCAGGCCGCAGCCCTCTGCGCTGAATTGCTTTCACTCACTTGGTCTCCATCAATAACACATGTGTTCTTGATTTAAGAACAGGCTGAATTACTCTAAAATATCACACTCAAAACTAGCATTGCGAGATTGAAACGGAAGCTACTGATTGCGTGGCTATGGGAAGAGAGCACTAGAGAGCGTCTCTTTGTTATTTGTGTGTGTGTGTGTGTGGGGGGGATCTGAAGGTTTTTTTTTTTTTAATCTGAAGATGAATAAAAACTTTAATTGAGATTACTCATACACTGAAGAATTGGTTAGTGCAATCACCTCCTTAATGAAGATTTAGTATCCACAGTCTGTCTTCTCCCAAACACAAGCTTTCTGAGGAAACAAACGATATACCCTGTCATACGGCGCACCTTTTGTTTCACTCCAACAGAAAACAAACAGACTATTTAACTAAACGCCAGGAGACATTTTATTGCCTGGAGAACCATGCACCTGTGTCTGCCTGCCTTCCCTTTGGAAGTAAGGCCAAGTCTTTGACTGACATCAGTCAGTGGCGCAACACTCTGCAAACGCAGGGGGCCTCTGGGCTCACCAAGAACTACCTGCCGAAAAGCTTCCTATGACCCCTCTCTACTGGTACACTATGCACAGTCTCCTCAGCTCTGGAAAACTCAGGTGACAGCCTTGTTCCAGACCTAAGCTTCATTCAGCTTATGTCTTTGGCACTTTCTTATTTCTCACATCCTCTTGTTTTGGTTTGGAGAGAACTGTGAGAAAATGGAACAAAGTGGGAACCTCTTCTTGACAGTCAAAACAGAGAGCAGCAAACTTGCAGCACGCCTCCACGGAGGATTTCCTTTCCAAAGGATGCAGCTTTGCCCTGACACCTTGTTCCTAGGTGGCCACCTCCTGAGCAAACTGACACCGCCCTGCATTTTAAGTGAAATCTCCAGCCCCTGCTAGGGCAGTATTGTATCAACTGCGGACATAACTCGGCTGTGAGGTATGAAGTACAGCACAGGAGCTATCCACAGTCATAGTTGAGCCTATGGACATTGTCCCCGGAATTACACAGAACAAAGTGTGTCACATAAACCTTTCTATTTAACAAGCTAGAACAACTTTTGTTACATACCTATGAATGACAAAAAGAGCTTACTTCCAACTGATGAGTGCAATGATATAGGTCGCTAAAATCAGGTTTCAAATCCCTGTCTTTTCCATCAAGAAACAGAAGCCAGCATATTCATCATATTATCAATCAACCCTACCAATCAATGTAATTTTTCAGGACAGAGGATAGAGTTTTCTAACTGAGAACTTGAAAACAGTCCTTGAAGAAGTAAATGTTACGGCTAAGTCTCTGCATTGTTTTGCCTCTACGTGTGTGTGAGACTCAACTTTGTAATTACACAAATACTATCGGGGATTCCATTGCACCTACATATTGAAACCTGTAGCCTTCAGGGATTTTGTGTGGATCAATGTTTCTCTAAGTAAATCCTTCCTTTAACACACTAACCAGGTGGCATCCTTACTTTCCCTTTGAATTTAAACCATAAGCTTCAGAGCAATGTTAGATGTACCTGCAGGGTTCAGATATAACCTTTTCTATTTCGTGAAATAATTTTCTGGTATCCAAAGTCATCTTGTAAGTAAGCACTCTGGAGATTGTTTATATACAGAAATAGAGCAAAATTGTGTGTCGTTATACTTAGAATAAATACAATGCTGACCCTGACACTATAAAACTTATCCCTCCTGACAATAATCCTTTTATAGAAACCTATCTAATTGTTAATTTAAAGGGAGAAAAGTTGTTCGCTTTTTCCCTACATTATTAAGATAGGAAAAGAAAAGCTTCTGTCTTACAATATAATGCAAAATTAGATAACATTAGCAAGCCAGATAAATGTAGGAGCCAGCCACGATAAGCTAAATATGAATAGATCATTTAAAGGAAATTCTTTACTTCCAACCATTATCACCTGCCAGAATAGGACTCAGCCATGGATAAATTTAATGGAGGCCTGCGTCTCAGTAGTTTACTCTGAAACAATACCAGATTGCAGGAAGAACCACAAACTGAGATTACCTGAGCACCACCCAAGAACAGACCATCCAAAGGAAATGCCTAACATTCCAACTGCTGTAGATAGAATCACCTGCCAGCACACACTCACCAGGACACCCCTAGACAAAAGTCAGCCAATCAGGGGTCCTGAGCTTAGAAACCTCTCACCCCAACCTTTACTGCTATAAAAACCCAGCTCTAACTGAGCTTGGACTCTCTGTTTATTTCAATACATTGGACATGAGGAGAGATCGAGTTTGCAAACTTGCATAAAATAAAGGCTCTTTGCTTTTACATACGGGACTAGGTCTCCTTGTTGGATTTTGGGGTACTTCATGGATTTGGGCATAACAATAAAGATGTCTCTTGAGGGCGAATTTACTTATCAGGACAATGAGGACAGCATGAATAATTTTAAGTGATTTCTAGTACATAGAATTCTTATTTATATTGATCCTATTATATATTTACTACTTTTTTCTTTAATTCTCTAAACTATATTTAGAACTGATAAAACATTTAGAGCTATTTTACCACATGACGCAAGATAGATGAATCAGAATGATAATACCAAAAGTATATTTATTATTTTGTAGTTGTGACACTGTTCAGGGTCTATTCTGTACAGTGTTTTGGAGCAATGAAAATGCTCCCCACTAGTTACTGAGAAACCTTAGGAGGAGCCCAATGAATGAGATGATTCTGAAAAATATGACCTTAGGGATATAACCAGACTGTTTTTCAGGAAAGTATCAAAGTAATTAAAAAGGTCAACAGTACATAAAACTGAAGATATATAGACAAAATAATATTAGAAACTAAAATAATAATTTGGAAAGAGTTTTATAATTAATTGATTCTAGAAGATTCCTGAAATAAGTTTATCAAATCAAGGGCTTGATTCAAAGGATGACTGAGGACGTTTATAACAACATAGATTACATGGGTCCTAGGTAATGATTAGGAAACATGGCTACTGATTAAATTTCAAATATAAAAAAAGATAATCAATATCTCTAAAACTGTCATTGACTTTAATCTTATGTTAATTTATACTCAATCAAAGAACCGTAATAACGATGAACTATTTATATATTTAAGTGATTTTTCTTAAAACTGATATTTATTTATAATTATCTTGAAAGCAAAGATTAGTGTGCCAATATATATTTATGTACATATATAGTACTTAATTATGTAAATATATAATTTTCTTCCTATACAATGTACACGTGATTTTTTTTTGTATTATGTTTAGAGAAGGGAAATATATATTAAAATATGAATATTTAGTAGACATGTGATATTGGAATCAATCCCACCAAAAAAATTCTTTTTCATCAATAACAATCAACCTCACTCTAAGAACAGAGTAACTAAAATCAGCTATATGTAAATATCCTGCTTAATTCATATTGTACTTATTTTCTATAATTTGCGCCCAATTATGACATTTTCCGTTTATCAAAAATATTTTTCATATATATATATATGTATATATATATATATATATATATATATATATATAATGTTTTCCTCGCACTCCACTCCTCCCAGTTCCCTTCCACCTCCTTTCCCTTTGATCTACTCCCTTTTTGTCACACATTAAAAAATAAACAGGCTTCTTAGGGATAATAATATAAAAAAATATAATGTGAGACAAATAATACTATAAAAGAAACAAACCTTAACATATTACTATTGGATAAAACAAACCAACAGAAAGAAAAGAGCCCAAGAGAAGGTAAAAGAATCAAAGAGCCACTAATTTGCACACTCGGGAATCCCATAAAACACTAAACTGGAAACAATTTATATTGGAACAGAGCCATAGAGCCATAGAGCCATAGAGCCATAGAGCCATGCAGGCCTTGTGCATGCTACTTCAGCATCTGTGAGCTCATATAAGCTTTGCTTAGTTGATTAAGAGTATCTTGCCGGGCGGTGGTGGCGCATGCCTTTAATTCCAGCACTCAGGAGGCAGAGGCAGGCGGATCTCTGTGAGTTCGAGGCTAGCCTGGTCTACAAGAGCTAGTTCCAGGACAGGCACCAAAGCTACAGAGAAAAAGTATCTTACTTTCTTGACGTCCTAAAGCCCCTCTGGCTCTTATACTCTGCTTCCTCTTCTACGGGGTTCCCTGAACTATGAGGGAAGGAATTTGATGGAGACCTCCCATTTAGGACTGACTCTTCCAAGCTCTCTTCTTTTCTTCATAATATCGGGCTGTACAACTCTGTTTTTGTACCCATCTGCCTCAGAAGTAGCTTCTTTGATGATGGCTGAGTAAGGCGTGATGAGCCCCCATGACTGGAGTTGAGAGTCTTTTAAAGCATTTATGATGCTACCCAATATTTTGAATTAAACTTCTGTAGTTTAGGTCGGTTAGAGTTGAAGAATTTACTTTGATTAAAAGGAGAGCAGGAACACAAAAGTGATTTTTTTTTCTTTAATGGGATAATCTATACAGGTTAGTTGGGACTGAAGAAAAAGTTCAATCAGTTTAATAAAAGACCTGATTCTGTTGGATTTTTAACTACAAATGGAATTGCTAAGCTACCTGATAACTATTTTTATAAGTTTGCAAATGCTTTATTGAACTAAATGTTAATTACACCATCTCCCTCCTCAACCTCCTTTCTCTCTGATCTACTCCCTCTCCCCCCAACACCCTCTTATGTAAACAATGTTACACACACATTCTTATTTATTGATTGATATCAGAGAATCCCACTCATTGTGATTGGTGAAAACCTCAGCAGGAGGTTTTCTGTTGTATTAGAACAGAGACTTAGTGAGTTATGAGGATCAAGCCATTAAGGGGTGTTTCTCTATGACTTCTGTTCTAGTTCTTGCCTTCAGGTTCCTGTCTTCATTCCTTCGTGGCAGACTCTTACTTGGAATTGTAAGCTGAAATAAGCCCTTTGCTTCACAAGTTGTTCTTTGTCGGGGTGTTTCATTGCACCACTGGAAACTTACTAAACCCCACGCTTCCATTACTGAGCACACCTGTCAGTAAGACTCCAATTTTGAGACCCTAAGCACAACTGCATTTTTATTATTATTCAATATTCGCTGCTAACCAGGCAGTGAGAGATGGAGAAAAGCTTCAAATTATAGTAATATGTAAATCACTTCTTCTACTTTAATTACATATTTTAACGTGAAAATCAAAGAATCATATAGACACACTTTAATTATGCCTCAAACATCCTCATCTGTGGAGGGAGGAACTGAGCAGTCCCGAATCTATATTATAGATTAGTGGTGAACCATTATAGGATGTAAGGGAAATTCTCTATGCCAGAATACAAGCCTCTGTTAAACCTATATTGGATTTGACTTTACTCTGATAAATCTAACTCTTTATAGCCTTCTTGCTTCATTCTACTATTTAAATTTGTAATTTTGTTCCTAAGCTGGCTCTCTATAAATAAAGCATTCAAAAAAAAGAATTATTTGGGTCCACTTTATTATACAGAAATCTAGCTTAATATTAACAAGGAAAGTCAATGTTTTAAAGCCTAGAATGTTGTAAATGAATATTTAAATTTTATTAGAAATATAAAAATGATCAACGTGGTTCATTTGGATAGGCAAGTTAATTTAGTGAGCATTGATTCTGTTTTAGGAAGTCCATTTGCCCAGGTAGAAAATATTTAAAAAAAAAACAACAGTATTATCCTCAAAGACATTAAGTGTATGGAGAGACAGTGGGAAGACAGTGAATTCATGCAAAATATATAACAAAAACCCTTCTGATTATTAAATAATATTAAGGATCATAAAAATAAAACTTAATGTGGTCATTATGTGTCAGAGGTCATTGATAGAAAATCTTCTAGCTTAAGGTAATATGATCACCATGTTTGAATTCTGCCACAAAAGATGAATAGGAACAGCCATGAAAATACTGGGAAATGAACGCTTCAAGCAGAAGGAAGCAGAGACTTGGGAAGGAATAAATGCCATAGAACAAGAATATACGGCAGAGATTTGATATTGAAGCTACGGGTAAGACAAATAGAAACTTATATTAAATTTAGATTTGGAACTAAGTGAGGTAAAACACAATTACAAGGTTGTAAGCAGAGAAATTAAATGATTTGACTTATAGTTAAGAAAAACTAGTGGCAGCATTGTAGATATGGGCTATGGGAAATCAGGAGACAGAGTGGGGGAAACAGTTAGGACCCATTTATGCCATCCAGATATGACAGTGATACATAGTCTTTAATGGTAACAGAAGACATGCTGAGAAGCAGTGAGAGCAGGTATGTACTTTAGAAATTCAGCCATCAAAGTTAGTGCTCCTAAAGATGTAGGGAAGTAAGGAAAGGAACAGTGGAACTTTTCCTGTAGAGCTGATGTCTCATTGTTTATTTGTCAAATGAGAAGGATTTCTGTAGGGTATGAGACTAAAGGCACAAGGTAAATGCTTCCTGCAACTATTAAATTTATGTCTGCTGTATAAGTCCATGTAGATCTCTGTTAGGCAGCCTAACTCTCAGGGAAGAGATCCAGGTTTGCTATCAAAGTCTGAGAATCACTAATATGCAATAATGGCCTTGCTAGTAGAAAGAATAAAGTAAGAGCAGAGATGAATCATCTTTATATCAATTGTGTTTTAGGTCAAGGAAATCTAGTAAAGCTTGTGACAGACAATGACATCCCTCTAGGTCAACTTAATCTTCAACTATGTTCATAGCAGCATTGTTTGTTATAGCCAGAACCTGGAAACAACCTAAATGCTCCTTGACCAAAGACTGGATAAGGAACATGTGGTACATTTACACAATGGAGTACTACACAGCAGAAAAAAAAATGATGACATCTTGAATTTTGTAGGCAAATGGATGGAACTAGAATACATTATTTTGAGTGAAGTAACTCAGACCCAGAAAGACAATTATCATATGTACTCACTCATAAGTGGTTTTTAAACATAAAGCAAAGAAAACCAGCCCACAAATCAGAATCCCAGAGAACCTAGACAACAATGAGGACCCTAAGAGAGACATACATGGATCTAATCTACACAGAGAGTAGAAAAAGATCTCCTGAGTAAATTGGGAGCATGGGGACCATAGGAAAGAGTTGACAGGGAGATAAGAAGAAGTGAGGGGAGCATAGAAAAATGTACAGCTCAATAAAATCAATTAAAAATAATCTTTACGGGAGGCAGAGGCAGGCGGATCTCTGTGAGTTCGAGGCCAGCCTGGTCTACAAGAGCTAGTTAGTTCCAGGACAGGAACCAAAAGCCATGGAGAAACCCTGTCTCAAACAATCCAAAAATAAATAAATAAATAAATAAATAAATAAATAAATAAATAATCTTTATCCCCAACTAGACTGGATTCAGAAACAAGAAACAAACAAACAAACAACAAAAAAAATCTCGTGTTTTGTCTGCAACAATGAAAGTATTATAGAGTATGGGGAGAATACCCAGAAATGTTGAGACTCTGACTGTGATCTATGATGATTGATAAAAAGAGAGTACAACTCATAAGACTGAGTTCACTTTTTTAGGCACTAGACAAACATTTGATGGAATAAGTCTTAATATGGTTGTCAGGGGAGGGTTCTAGAAGACAGGGAAATTTGAGAGAAAGTCTCAGGTATTTAGAAACAAATACGTTAGTGATCAAATAATGAACTTGGGGCCTGAAAGGTGGCTCAGCAGTAAAGAGCAGGTTCTGGTCTTGGAGAGGACCTGAGTTCAGTTCCTAACACCCATACCAGGAGGCTCACATCTGTGACTCTAGTTTCAGGTAATCTGACACTTCCTTCTGCCCTCTGCAGGCACCTGCACCTCCCCAAAACCCACCTACAAAAGACACACACATATAAATAAATACAAAGTATTTACTTTCTATAAAAAAAGAAGTAATGATTACCGGGCAAGGGAGGAAGTGGAATCCGAGGGAAAATGGAAACAAAAAGAATGTTCCTAACCAGCATCATCTCACGTGTAACGCAAGATGTTTTCTTTTATATAACCATCTTAAGTGTAGGAAAGGATCTAGCAAGGTAGCATTATATCCGTAAAGTTCTTGTATGCACACTCACTAAGACTAACAGAAAAAAGTGAGAGTTGGATAGGAGAAAGAAAATTGAAAGTGAAATGTATTTACTTAAAGATAGTTCCAATTATCAAACTAAAGAACAGTAAACAGACAAACTGAACTTCTTACTTAATAAAAGTTTTAAGTAGATGTTAAATAATAAGAATTGCATTTCTACATTGAAAAATATCACTGAATTCTCTTGGTGAGTACCTAGCAGATGGCCAAACACTTTTCAGGTAGTTAAACTATGTAGAATGTCTTACTTTTTATAAAATTCCTATCATGCTTTCCAAATGTCTGTTTCTAGTGAAAATCTTTGATGTATCAGTAGTACCAATGATACTGAAAAGTATAGTATAGCTACAAGATAAGTTGTTATTTAGAAAGGCATTTTCAAATGCCATTCATTGAAAATTATACTAAATATGTTAATCATTTATATAAAGCTCTTGGTGGTTTGAAGTTTTAAAATTAGGTTGGGAAATCATTAGTGATGGAGTCCAGTACACACTGAGTCACTCAGGAATGAGAAACTCTTAGGTGATGCTATCTGACTTTCCCTTCTGAATTATATATGTTATAATATTAGTCCTTAAACTCACAGATAAGTGTAGTCTTCAGCCCATATCAATAAAACTTTTCTTTGCAACAGTCAGAAATCATTTATCACAAAAAACACAAGCAATCAAAATATAGAAATGTGTAGTCCAGTACAAACTTAAGACTCAGAGAACACTAGAGAAGAGGGGACAAAAGATTGTAAGAGCAGAAGAACGAGTAGTTTTTCATGCATTGGTGTCTCCTACTAATATTTAATACTAAAAATAAGTCTTATCAAAATGACTGTCTAAACCTGAGCTGAACAAGAAGTGCAAAAATAGACATGTTATGTCAGTGGAAAGATCATGAGGTCTCAACTATACACAAGAACTACTGGACTCTAAGGAATGAGGAGAGCTGGAGAAACAGTCTGTCCCCAGGGAAAAGCACACTGGTTGGTTATCCAATATCAGATAGTCAATCCATATACATACAAGTAACATTGTACAGAATGATCCGGATATATATATATATATGTATGTATATATATATATATATATATATATACATATATGCAAACAACAATGAAAAAGAGGGTATAAATTCTAAACTTGAAATAGAATAAAAAATGAGAATGTTAAGAAGAACGAAAGGACAGGGGAAATCATAATTATAAAAGTATAACTTTATAATTTCATAGGATAAAAGAAATAATTTGAAAATAGGAAACAGGACAGGTTCCAAATCAAGTATATCTGGTCTTGAATGGAACACTAGCTTCTAATCCCAGTGTTCTGAAAAGTAAAAGAATCATATGCATTATATTGTGAGAAAAGAGAAATAGAACCGAGAGCATGATGTTGAATGACTTACATATCTGTTACCAAGAATTTTTGTAAAGCTACAGCAGTCAAGGGCATGAGTTATTGGCAAAAGTATAAACCAGATCAATTGGAGAGAATACAGAGCACATAAACAATTCAGCTGACCTTCCAGAAAGGAGCAAAGGCTCTCTGAGAGACAAGAGACAAAGTGACAACTTTAAAAAACTGTGCTGTGACAAGTGGATAGCTATACCTGAAAAGAGAAAATGTTGTATCCTTCATGGATCATAAATATAAGAGCAATCCACAAATGTCTAAATCTCCTAGAAGGTCACACAATAGAAAATGTGTCTGATCATTCATATGTTGATGCTGTTTTTCATAAAGAAATTTAATCATCTGGGCAGATGCTTTAACTGGAAGCTGAAAAATATAGGAGTGTTAGAGATAGGGAAAATAACAAGGAATTTGAAAAACATAAGGATTCATTATTTTTATACTGAAAATTACATGTATATGTAATTTTACATATATAATTTAGTTATACCACTCAGGATGACAATGTCTCTCTAATAGACTTGGACTATCTAACAAAAATCCAGTACCGGGCATGAAAAATCCATTTTTTTAAGCGATTGTTCAGTGGTGATAAGAGGATTACAAGAGACTCTGAAAACTATATATATATTCTTGTTGTTTCCCTTGGTTGCCTCCAAGATCATGAGGGTAAGACTGTGTTGTTAAAGGCACTGGTCCCTTCTGATAGAAGACTTGAGGACCTGACCTTTAACCCTACTTCTTGAGGACTAGCTTTCACATTACTGAAATGTGCTATATATAAGCAGCCAGTGGAGTCAAGTCATCCATACTTTTATCCAGCAATAACGCCTATGCACCATAACATTTACCAGCCGGACAAGACATCCCAGAGAGGTCAGTAGGGGCCCTCATACCTTGGTGTTAACCAATAGCTTGCTAATTAAACTGGGGGACCACTCAACGAGAGGGAATCATACACAACGTACAAGATATTGTGTGTGTGTGTCTCCATGCAAAAACAATTAATGAATAAAAGAGGCCATGAATTTGAAAAAAAAGCAAAGAGGTATATATGGGAGGCTTTAGAGGAAGCAAGGAGTAGGGAAGAATGATTTAACCGTATTATAATCTTAGAAAACTAAAGATTTAAAAATATAAAAAGAGCTTATTCTCTGAAACAACTATTACTGAAAGCCATACTGCTCAAATCACTGAGACTAACTGTTAATGGGAGCATAGCCCTAACAGATACATCTAGAACACAACTCCTGTGCAAAAGGCCCAGGAAGTCTTAAAAAGGAGAAGAGAGAACATTTCTAAGACCCAGAAGATGAGAGAAATCTGTGCGATTATGGCTCCTACAAATAAAGAGAAAGATTCACCCATAATACTTCAACTGTATGACTGCTTAAATAAGACCAGAAAGAATGACACCACAATAGATGTGCTGATGTGGAATGCTCAATTGTGTCTTTGTGTGTATGTGTGTGCAAAATGGTGAAGTATATATTAAAATGTAGAAGCCAAAACGGTGGAAAGAAAACCTTTGCAAACTTTAGAGAAGGTCAGGATAGAAGTAAGTGAATCCCAAGAGTATGAAGCAGTTACTATCAAAGTAAAATTGTTAATGAAAACTCTCGTTAATCTTTAAAATAAAGCTTTTTTTTTTTTTTTTTTGGTTTCTCGAGACAGGGTTTCTCTGTGGTTTTGGAGCCTGTCCTGGAACCAGCTCTTGTAGACCAGGCTGGTCTCGAACTCACAGAGATCTGCCTGCCTCTGCCTCCCAAGTGCTGGGATTAAAGGTGTGCGCCACCACTGCCCGGCAAAGCTTTTAAATAAAGCTTTTTGCTCATGGTAAAGGCAATACTGAGAGAATGAGAACATAAGAAACAAGACAGGAGAAAACATTTACATAAGAAACAACTAGTAGAACCTGGAAACAACCTAGATGTCCTTCAATGGAAGAATGGATGAAGAAAGTATGGAATATATACATATTAGAGTACTACTCAGCAGTAAAAAACAATGACTTCTTGAATTTTGCATACAAATGGACGGAAATTGAAAACACTATCCTGAGTGAGGTAAGCCAGACCCAAAAAGAGGAACATGGGATGTACTCACTCATATTTGGTTTCTAGCCATAAATAAAGGACATTGAGACTATAATTCGTGATTCTAGAGAAGCTAAATAAGAAGGTGAACCCAAAGAAAAACATATAAGCATCCCCCTGAATATTAACCTTCATCAGGCGATGAAAGAAGACAGAGACAGAGACCAACATTGGAGCACTGGACTGAAGTCTCACGATCCAAAGGAGGAGCAGAAGGAGAGTGAGCACGAGCAAGGAACTCAGGACTGCGAGGGGTGCACCCACACACTGAGGCAATGGGGATGTTCTATCGGGAACTCACCAAGGCCAGCTGGCCGGGGACTGAAAAAGCATGGGACAAAACCGGTCTCGCTGAACATAATGGACAATGAGGACTACTGAGAACTGAAGAACAATGGCAATGGGTTCTTGATCCTATTGCACGTGATGGCTTTGTGGGAGCCCAGGTAGTTTGGATGCTCACCTTACTAGACCTGGATGGAGGTGGGTGGTCCTTGGACCTCCCACAGGGCAGAGAAACCTGCTTGCTCTTTGGGCTGAGGAGGAAGGAAGACTTGATTGGGGGAGGGGGAGGGAATGGGAGGTGGTGGCGGGGAAGAGGCAGAAATCTTTAATAATTAAATTAATTAATTAATAAAAAAAACAAAAAACAAAAAAAGAAACAACTAGTAGAAAACTATTATCCTACTTGTACAAGAATTATTAAATCTCTGCTGTAAGAAAACAAGTAATTTATTTTTGAATATGATCTCTTAAACATTTAACCACTAAGGAAGCAGGCGGAGAGGGATAAAGAACTCTGTGGATGTTTGGAAAAAAAAACATTTACTGTCTAACAAAGTGCCAAGCATGAGCTATCTTCCTCCAGTTGTTGGTCAGAAGAGTTCAAGAGACTCATACAACAATGAGGCTATTGCTGCTGCCCTGGTTACCTCCCAGAACTTGAAGGCAAGACCCTGTTGCTAAAGTCAGCATATGTTTTGGACACAAGACTTTGAGAAATTGAGTTGGGAGTGACCTAGATGCCTCCTCCCTGAAGAGAAGCTTTAATAGTATTTGAAGGTGTTATACAGTTTGCCAAGGGAGAAAAGCAGTCATCATTCCCATCTTGATATAAAAATAACCCATGGCTCACAAGAATGACCAGTCTTTAAAATATCAAAATGCGATTTTAAAACAACACAAAGTTTATTTGTGAAGTTATTACAAATGTCATTGCTATGTGAAGATATTTCAGTTGAGGCAAAGAGAAAGTCAGTGTGGAAAAATGTTTCATGGAGAGAAGACTGACAGAGAGAGAGAGCCAGAGAGTGAGGGAAAAAAATTCCCTTTGTCTTCCTCTTAAGAAATGGTGATCATTTTCTTTTCATTAGTTAAAACTACATATAATTTAGTTAAGTAAGAAATAGCCAATGGAAACAAAAGGAGTTAAACTTGTATGTTAGAAAACATGTTCATTGCCCAGGTTTCTGTAGCACATTGCTTATGCAAACTTTAAAAAAATCACTACAGCGACGATTCCCAGTGGTGGGGGCGCACGTGGACTTGAATCTCCAGGCAGAGTCACCTGCCAGCAATTTTGAAACAGTGCTGACTACTTTAGTATTAGGGATATTTTGATTCTTTATTGGCATGATGTCACATTCATTTCTGATAACACTTTCAGAAGCATACACTATTAAAAATCATTTAAAGCCCTGAAGGATTATATCTAATGATCTTGGAAATCAGGAAAGCATAATGCGGACAGTAAATGACAGACAGTTCTTGATAGCTTCCTTCCTTCGCCTCATATGTGCAGGACAAGGCAATGAAGATAAAACACGTTTCTTGTATAAACTTTATTGCAAATGTTGACAGACATATTTCTAAATAAGTTCGCTACCTTGAATGTGAGGACAGAAATATGAATCAATACGTAGTCAGGTAAAAACAGCATTTTAAATGTATAAATTTGAATATCAATTAGTAAGCTCCCGGGAAGATAGTGTTTTAGCTTGGTGTTGAGTTTGCTAGGCTCATTTTCCTGATGACAACACATTGATTATCACATTATCACAGGACTCACAGCATATTTTAGCACAATAATTTCCTCCTTAAGTTTTGTAAGGGAAACTTAAGGGAGATGTGCACTGAAACACGCACGTTTCTGTGGGTTAACTATCTGTCTTATTGGCTCCAAAGTACATAAAGACTCAGAATCCTTGTGATCTTGTAAAACTCGTTATAGCATTTTAAATGCTTATCGTTAAAACATATCCAGTGGCAGATGGTGGCATGCCATTTTAGAACCACCTAGAGGCACAAAAATTGTCCCATGTTTTTCATTCTGGCAGATGTACATGCCCCCTTGGCAAACTTCCGAAAATATCTAAAAGACTCACACCTTCAAAGCAGATTGTATTTATAGAGGGACATGTGCAGTTCAACAAAGATGGGGCCAGGGTTGTCAGAATCAGAGTATGCACGGTAGAGTTGGCTTAAAATTTGGCTATGAAATCATTGAAAGTCCTTTACAGAGTATTTCTTTGCTAGCAAATTTTAATGACTTTTATGTCATTATTTTCAGGGTGACATCACTCTAGATTTTAATAAACAGATGTTTATAAGTTCTTCTAAGTAAAATGTCAACCCTCACACTTCTGCTCAGTGGCAGTATCCCTTTCAAACATTCACATGTGAAATTCAGCATACTGATGCTAAGCACAGTCTAAAAGTCACTCCTTCTCAAACCCAAGTGTGGAACTAATATTTGAGACAGCTCCATCATTGAATTTCCCTATAAATGTCTAACTTGATGACTCTCACTTTCTTATGTCATTTCTCTTTCCTAGTTTCCTAGCTTTCTAGTATACTAAGAAACCACAAATACTTACCTAAGAGCAATCCTTACAGATTTGTGCAGTTGCTGAGGCTAAGGCTTTCAAGGCTATATTTAGTGAAAACATATTACCTAAGGAGTAAAAGACTCTTGAGAACGCAGATAACAGACTTACATGTTCTGCATGTCAGATCAGACAAGCACTTGAGTGCTGGGTGTCACCTAGTTTGTAGCAACTTCTCACCTTCATCACCATTGTAGTAGAAAAGCAGTCACAATTAACACATGTGCTACGGGTGTGCAGGGTTGATTTCCTCACCTGCCCTTTGATCCCTGAATTCATTTACGTTCTGGCTTTCCTCAAAGCTGGCTGCATTTTTTTCTGACCCTTAATTAAAACCCACTATTCCTTTGACTTCTTCCTTCTGGTCTTTTAAGTATCTAATTGACTAAAATTGTGAGTTCAAATGAGGAAAGAGCAAAAGCTTAGAAACTGAATTTTGAATTGAGATCATTTTCTTTCTCTAATGAAAGCAGTAAAATGAGCTAGACCCGATCTAGAAATTGTAGAAACACGAAAAGGAGAAAAGCTAACATTTTTGGAAGTAACTATGGTTCGTACAAAAAGTTTGTAAGAATAAAATGATAATTTGATTCCACAATGTGGATGTTTACGTGTCCTTTCTTTAGCTGTCAGATTGCGCCCTTCCCATGTTGCAAAATGCTCCTTGGCTATTACAATAAATGCTAAAACACTTAAGCCATTTAAAATAGTTGAACCTATAAAATGTTTTCTGAGTAGCGATTTGTGTTCCGGACAGTGAAAACATAACTGCCAAGATTTCTCCTGTTGTAGATCTTACGTGATAATTAAGGAAGTACCTTAGTAATGTTAGCATGGTGACTTCCTGTGGGCTTTTGTGGCCATTGCTACTTTGAAGCAGAGGAGCTGTGCTGATGGGACAAGACCTTCATGAGATCGAGCCTGCTAAATTCCCCTCAGAGAATGGAAAATCAAGAGGTACAAGGGCACAGGAAATTCAGAGACTCCTTCCCTTTCCCAAGACTTCAGTCACCACTCTGTATGAGGTCAGCAACAATGCAGTGGGACTTCTCAGTGTTGTAGCTGCCCGTAAGTCATGGAGGGGACGTCCTGGTGTTGATGATAACTCCTGCATCACCCATGCATCTCTCAGTAACCTAATATACTCATACATTCACCACAATGCACCTGGACAGAATGTCTTTCTTGTTTCCCAGAGCTTCTCCATCTGCAGTCATTACCCACTTAACTGCATGCCCCCCGCCACCCCCCCGTGGTTTACCGGTAAGATACTTTAGAAATTCTAGTTGATATTACAGGGAACAAAAGCTATGATAGTGGGGATTATGTTGTATTTAATCTCCTGCAATAATTTATTTTGCTTATATAGAATGAAAGGTAAACATCTAGTTAAGTAGATAAAGTTTTCTAATATAGCTATCAAGTTAATTTGGTTATGAATGTTTTTAGCAAATGTATGCTTACCTTTTTTAAACTTTGTAATATTAATTACTAACTTCTAACTGGAATACTTCTAAGTATTTTAGGGTATTTTAGCAAAGTCTAGAAGACTGTTTTATAGAGTAGCACACACACACACCAAACGATGTGAATTTCTTCAATCCAATGCATTTGGTACTATTTCTTTTCAATTGTATAGGTGAAAGCATGCCACCAGAGATATTGGACAGTGTGTTTAAATTAGCAGGGCAGCTGTTTATGGCCTAGCAAACACAATCCGAATCTCTTCCTCTCTGAGCTGAGTATTTCTATTTCTGGAGAAGAGGAGAAAATTACAAGAACCCCACTAAATTAAGAGAATGCCAGGGAAATAGCTGCTTAGGGTTATTACACAAACCAGTGTCGTAGTAAAGGAAATCTAGGGAATCATACATCCTCCAGAACTTCTATACACCCAACTCAAACAGTAAAGAAACACTGTTTCTTTTCTTTTCCTTTTTATATTTATTTTTTAAATAATTAAAAAATTTAAAAAGAAAGCTACCTTTTCTCATTTTACATACCAGTCCCAGTTCCCACACCCTCTTCTCCTTCTGCATCCCCCACCTCCCTTCATCTCACCTGCCATCCTCTCCTTGGAGAGGGTAATGTTTCCCATGGAAAGTCAACAAAGTCCAGCACATTGCTTTGAGACAGGACCAAGGCCCTCTCCACTATATCTAGGCTGAGTAAGATATCCCTTGAAAGAGAATGGGTTCCAAAAGCCAGTACAAACAGTAGAGTTAAATCCTGGCCTAAACCACCAGTGGTCCAGCAGTCTGCCTCAGCCATACAACTGTCACCACATTCAGAGGGCCTACTTTGGTCCTATGCTGGTTTGCCCACTATAAAGCTAGAGACAGTGAACTCCCATTAGCTTAGGTAAGTGGAGCAATATTGTTTTTATATAGCTCAACGGTGATACTGGCAGCCAGAACTAAAGGGAAAAAAATACATCTTTAGGGTATGGTCTACAGTTTTTCTTTTCTTACGATTATTGTTTCTAGAAATATCTCCAGGGGATGAATGTCTCTTAATTAGATAGCCAGGTGCAGGAAAAACAGCCAAAATTAAAGGCCTACAAAAAGGAATGAAATCCTAACGTCTGAGTGATGCTTAATACTTAGATTTTCATTCTGGCCTTTAAAATTCCTAAATTGTCCACAATAATCCCATTGCTGGAACAGAATGGCTTGGGGGCACAAGTTACTCTGCTCAGATCAAATACATTTGTTTTGGCAGCATCCTAGCCTTGGTTTCCACTTCCTGAAGTGGAACACATTCTGTCTTTGCTTAAATGATAATGAGGCCCCGTGGCAGATAGCTGTCATTGTGTACCCACAGCGCTAACACACTTAGGAAGACTCAGACTCAGAGCAGGGGATAGATGAGCCAAGTAATGACTAGTCTTTTAAGTGATGTTAGTGGGAGAGGTATATGGGAGGGCTTGAGGGGAGGAGAGGGAAGAGAAAATGTTATATTTAATCATAATCTCAGAAATTAAAAACATAAGAATGAAATGATATTATTGGTCATAGAAAAGTGAACTTAAATTAACCTTTGTGAGAGCAAATTTTAAGAAATTTTAAGTGGAAAATAAGATGTACATTAGTAATACTGCATGTATCATGAGAATAGGACTCATTTTTTAAAAAAAATATTTTAATCCTTAGAGTCAGCAGCCCCTGGTTGGTATCTTGGAGAACTACCATTTCTGAAGTGAAGCTTGACTGTCACCTTCTAGGTCTAAGTTGTTATATTTTGCTCACTCACAGGATCCTTGTGGAAATCAAGAAGTGGAGGGAAAGTGTTATTTTTAAATTGTGTTTGGTAACACTAAACATATAAAATAATTGTCTTCATTTTGGAAAGAAGTTTTGCTTTAGTTGTAAAGAAAACAACAGTTTACCTTATTTTGAGAGCTGCATGTAGAAACTATAACCTAGCACACACTGAAAGAAGGCATCGTCCTTAGCCCCGGCATCAGGAAGGGATGGCCATTGAAATATTTGACCCTCAGCTCCACTGAGTCAGTTTCACTTCCTAATTTGGGGGTGTGGGGGAATATAACGGACTTTGCAGTTTCAGACAAGGACGACTAGCATTCAGAGTGTCTTACTGCTAGAGTATAGTCTGTACACCGAAATAGCATAAAATACACATACTCTAGTACCGTTAACTTTGATACATTTTGGTAAGATTAGACAAATACTGGCTAGCCTCATATTGAATTTAAACTACAGATAGACAGACAGACAGACAGACAGACAGACAGATAGATAGACAGACAGATAGATAGACAGATAGATAGATATGGGCAAAAGTAAAACCTAAAATAAAAAGAATAACAAAAAAACCACTAGATTTTTCATGTATCATGAATAAAGTAGTAGATGAAAAAAGGTTTGGTCATAACATCAGGCGTGAATGCTTATGTATTTCTGTATGTCCCAGTGACTGTGTGACTACAAAGCACTCCAAGTCATCAGAATTCCATTACTCCTCTAACAACCGAGTTTATCCACCTCATTGGAAATTATGATCAGCAGCTACTAGCCAAGCGTCAACCTAGCAGCATAAGACTCCAAGCTGGGGCACCGTGAATCTCCACCTCCACTGTGTGCCTGTGTAAGTTCACCTAAGCCCACATGCTCTCTGGATTTTGCTTTCTTACTGTAGAATTCTCTTGCCTTCATTCTTTGAGTATAGTGGCCTTCCAGCCTTAAGGTTCTGAAGAGTACTTTGTTGGGAAGGACTGGTCTCGGAGAAGTTTTACCAGAATACAACCTGCGGATGCTACTGCCCCCTGAAGGTCATGGGATTTACAACCATTTATTTATTCTTTACAGTGTCTTCCAGTTTGTACTAATCTTAATGTATTTGGGGACACGGCTGTCCTGCAACCTGCAAATCTTACATCTGTAACATAAACAAAACCCATCTCAATTCTTCCCTTATGTGGCCGTGCATCGCCAAACTCTTTATCATTATCTTTATTATTTTGCATGCATTATCTGAAAACATTTTGCTTTGTTAAATTAATTTTTAAAAATGCTGCCATAAGAAAACACAAGGTCTGCACAGATCCGAGATAAATTGGTGTCCCAGACCTGAGACAGGAAGGGAACACAAACTCCCATCCTTTCTTAAGAGACTATCTTGCATTGACAACTGCTTGCAAGGGGGAAAAAAATTTCTCCAATGAGTCTCACTGGGCATACAAACCACATTTAAAGGCAGGCCATGCTCAGCAGTAGATGGCCAAATACCAAACAAACTCAGTAGTCTTTTGGAAATTTCTTTTGTCCTTCCTATCTGCCTGCCTGCCTGCCCTCCTTCCTTCCTTCCTTCCTTCCTTCCTTCCTTCCTTCCTTCCTTCCTTCCTTCCTTCCCTCCCTCCCTCCCTCCCTCCCTCCCTCCCTCCCTCCCTCCCTCCCTCTCTCCCTCCCTCCCTCTCTCTCTCTCTCCCTCCCTCTCTCTCTCCCTCCTTCTTTCTCTCCCTCCCTCTCTCTCTCCTTTCTTTCTTCTTCCTTTTTAATCTTACTGTCTTTTTGCTTGCGTGCTATGGTTTCCAATTTTGTGGCTTTGTGTGTGCTTGTGTTCCTTGTGTTTTCTCTTTCTTTTTAATTTTTGGTTTGGCTGTTTTTATTTCCCTGTTTGTTTTCCAAAGAGAGAGAAAGGCAGCTTGTGCTTGGAAGGGTGGGAAGGTTTGAAGGATATGGAAGAAGGTGCTGAAAGGGGAAAGAATGATCAGAATATATTTTATAAAATGTTTTCAATAAAAATGCATTAATTAATTCTTAAAACTCTGCCACAAATGAGGGT